>NW_026290799.1:480000-512500 GCF_023373465.1 Oncorhynchus keta
AAACAGAGGGAGCGACAGGATGGAGTGTAGAAAACAGAGGGAGCGACAGGATGGAGTGTAGAAAACAGAGGGAGAGACAGGATGGAGTGTAGAAAACAGAGGGAGAGACAGGATGGAGTGTAGAAAACAGAGGGAGCGACAGGATGGAGTGTAGAAAACAGAGGGAGCGACAGGATGGAGTGTAGAAAACAGAGGGAGTGACAGGATGGAGTGTAGGAAACAGAGGGAGCGACAGGATGGAGTGTAGGAAACAGAGGGAGCGACAGGATGGAGTGTAGGAAACAGAGGGAGTGACAGGATGGAGTGTAGGAAACAGAGGGAGAGACAGGATGGAGTGTAGGAAACAGAGGGAGCGACAGGATGGAGTGTAGAAAACAGAGGGAGAGACAGGATGGAGTGTAGGAAACAGAGGGAGTGACAGGATGGAGTGTAGAAAACAGAGGGAGTGACAGGATGGAGTGTAGGAAACAGAGGGAGCGACAGGATGGAGTGTAGGAAACAGAGGGAGTGACAGGATGGAGTGTAGGAAACAGAGGGAGTGACAGGATGGAGTGTAGAAAACAGAGGGAGTGACAGGATGGAGTGTAGAAAACAGAGGGAGGGACAGGATGGAGTGTAGAAAACAGAGGGAGTGACAGGATGGAGTGTAGAAAACAGAGGGAGCGACAGGATGGAGTGTAGGAAACAGAGGGAGCGACAGGATGGAGTGTAGGAAACAGAGGGAGCGACAGGATGGAGTGTAGAAAACAGAGGGAGAGACAGGATGGAGTGTAGGAAACAGAGGGAGCGACAGGATGGAGTGTAGGAAACAGAGGGAGCGACAGGATGGAGTGTAGAAAACAGAGGGAGGGACAGGATGGAGTGTAGAAAACAGAGGGAGGGACAGGATGGAGTGTAGGAAACAGAGGGAGTGACAGGATGGAGTGTAGGAAACAGAGGGAGCGACAGGATGGAGTGTAGAAAACAGAGGGAGCGACAGGATGGAGTGTAGAAAACAGAGGGAGTGACAGGATGGAGTGTAGAAAACAGAGGGAGCGACAGGATGGAGTGTAGAAAACAGAGGGAGTGACAGGATGGAGTGTAGAAAACAGAGGGAGCGACAGGATGGAGTGTAGAAAACAGAGGGAGCGACAGGATGGAGTGTATAAAACAGAGGGAGTGACAGGATGGAGTGTAGAAAACAGAGGGAGGGACAGGATGGAGTGTAGGAAACAGAGGGAGTGACAGGATGGAGTGTAGAAAACAGAGGGAGAGACAGGATGGAGTGTAGGAAACAGAGGGAGTGACAGGATGGAGTGTAGAAAACAGAGGGAGTGACAGGATGGAGTGTAGGAAACAGAGGGAGCGACAGGATGGAGTGTAGGAAACAGAGGGAGTGACAGGATGGAGTGTAGGAAACAGAGGGAGTGACAGGATGGAGTGTAGAAAACAGAGGGAGTGACAGGATGGAGTGTAGGAAACAGAGGGAGCGACAGGATGGAGTGTAGGAAACAGAGGGAGCGACAGGATGGAGTGTAGAAAACAGAGGGAGTGACAGGATGGAGTGTAGAAAACAGAGGGAGGGACAGGATGGAGTGTAGGAAACAGAGGGAGTGACAGGATGGAGTGTAGGAAACAGAGGGAGCGACAGGATGGAGTGTAGAAAACAGAGGGAGCGACAGGATGGAGTGTAGAAAACAGAGGGAGTGACAGGATGGAGTGTAGAAAACAGAGGGAGCGACAGGATGGAGTGTAGAAAACAGAGGGAGTGACAGGATGGAGTGTAGAAAACAGAGGGAGCGACAGGATGGAGTGTAGAAAACAGAGGGAGCGACAGGATGGAGTGTATAAAACAGAGGGAGTGACAGGATGGAGTGTAGAAAACAGAGGGAGGGACAGGATGGAGTGTAGGAAACAGAGGGAGTGACAGGATGGAGTGTAGAAAACAGAGGGAGAGACAGGATGGAGTGTAGGAAACAGAGGGAGTGACAGGATGGAGTGTAGAAAACAGAGGGAGTGACAGGATGGAGTGTAGGAAACAGAGGGAGCGACAGGATGGAGTGTAGGAAACAGAGGGAGTGACAGGATGGAGTGTAGGAAACAGAGGGAGTGACAGGATGGAGTGTAGAAAACAGAGGGAGTGACAGGATGGAGTGTAGAAAACAGAGGGAGCGACAGGATGGAGTGTAGAAAACAGAGGGAGCGACAGGATGGAGTGTATAAAACAGAGGGAGTGACAGGATGGAGTGTAGAAAACAGAGGGAGGGACAGGATGGAGTGTAGGAAACAGAGGGAGTGACAGGATGGAGTGTAGAAAACAGAGGGAGTGACAGGATGGAGTGTAGAAAACAGAGGGATCGACAGGATGGAGTGTAGGAAACAGAGGGAGCGACAGGATGGAGTGTAGAAAACAGAGGGAGCGACAGGATGGAGTGTAGAAAACAGAGGGAGAGACAGGATGGAGTGTAGAAAACAGAGGGAGAGACAGGATGGAGTGTAGAAAACAGAGGGAGCGACAGGATGGAGTGTAGAAAACAGAGGGAGCGACAGGATGGAGTGTAGAAAACAGAGGGAGTGACAGGATGGAGTGTAGGAAACAGAGGGAGCGACAGGATGGAGTGTAGGAAACAGAGGGAGCGACAGGATGGAGTGTAGGAAACAGAGGGAGTGACAGGATGGAGTGTAGGAAACAGAGGGAGAGACAGGATGGAGTGTAGGAAACAGAGGGAGCGACAGGATGGAGTGTAGAAAACAGAGGGAGAGACAGGATGGAGTGTAGGAAACAGAGGGAGTGACAGGATGGAATGTAGAAAACAGAGGGAGTGACAGGATGGAGTGTAGGAAACAGAGGGAGCGACAGGATGGAGTGTAGGAAACAGAGGGAGTGACAGGATGGAGTGTAGGAAACAGAGGGAGTGACAGGATGGAGTGTAGAAAACAGAGGGAGTGACAGGATGGAGTGTAGGAAACAGAGGGAGCGACAGGATGGAGTGTAGGAAACAGAGGGAGCGACAGGATGGAGTGTAGAAAACAGAGGGAGTGACAGGATGGAGTGTAGGAAACAGAGGGAGCGACAGGATGGAGTGTAGGAAACAGAGGGAGCGACAGGATGGAGTGTAGAAAACAGAGGGAGGGACAGGATGGAGTGTAGAAAACAGAGGGAGGGACAGGATGGAGTGTAGGAAACAGAGGGAGTGACAGGATGGAGTGTAGGAAACAGAGGGAGCGACAGGATGGAGTGTAGAAAACAGAGGGAGCGACAGGATGGAGTGTAGAAAACAGAGGGAGTGACAGGATGGAGTGTAGAAAACAGAGGGAGCGACAGGATGGAGTGTAGAAAACAGAGGGAGTGACAGGATGGAGTGTAGAAAACAGAGGGAGCGACAGGATGGAGTGTAGAAAACAGAGGGAGCGACAGGATGGAGTGTATAAAACAGAGGGAGTGACAGGATGGAGTGTAGAAAACAGAGGGAGGGACAGGATGGAGTGTAGGAAACAGAGGGAGTGACAGGATGGAGTGTAGAAAACAGAGGGAGAGACAGGATGGAGTGTAGGAAACAGAGGGAGTGACAGGATGGAGTGTAGAAAACAGAGGGAGTGACAGGATGGAGTGTAGGAAACAGAGGGAGCGACAGGATGGAGTGTAGGAAACAGAGGGAGTGACAGGATGGAGTGTAGGAAACAGAGGGAGTGACAGGATGGAGTGTAGAAAACAGAGGGAGTGACAGGATGGAGTGTAGGAAACAGAGGGAGCGACAGGATGGAGTGTAGGAAACAGAGGGAGCGACAGGATGGAGTGTAGAAAACAGAGGGAGTGACAGGATGGAGTGTAGGAAACAGAGGGAGCGACAGGATGGAGTGTAGGAAACAGAGGGAGCGACAGGATGGAGTGTAGAAAACAGAGGGAGGGACAGGATGGAGTGTAGAAAACAGAGGGAGGGACAGGATGGAGTGTAGGAAACAGAGGGAGTGACAGGATGGAGTGTAGGAAACAGAGGGAGCGACAGGATGGAGTGTAGAAAACAGAGGGAGCGACAGGATGGAGTGTAGAAAACAGAGGGAGTGACAGGATGGAGTGTAGAAAACAGAGGGAGCGACAGGATGGAGTGTAGAAAACAGAGGGAGTGACAGGATGGAGTGTAGAAAACAGAGGGAGCGACAGGATGGAGTGTAGAAAACAGAGGGAGCGACAGGATGGAGTGTATAAAACAGAGGGAGTGACAGGATGGAGTGTAGAAAACAGAGGGAGGGACAGGATGGAGTGTAGGAAACAGAGGGAGTGACAGGATGGAGTGTAGAAAACAGAGGGAGTGACAGGATGGAGTGTAGAAAACAGAGGGATCGACAGGATGGAGTGTAGGAAACAGAGGGAGCGACAGGATGGAGTGTAGAAAACAGAGGGAGCGACAGGATGGAGTGTAGAAAACAGAGGGAGAGACAGGATGGAGTGTAGAAAACAGAGGGAGAGACAGGATGGAGTGTAGAAAACAGAGGGAGCGACAGGATGGAGTGTAGAAAACAGAGGGAGCGACAGGATGGAGTGTAGGAAACAGAGGGAGCGACAGGATGGAGTGTAGGAAACAGAGGGAGCGACAGGATGGAGTGTAGGAAACAGAGGGAGTGACAGGATGGAGTGTAGGAAACAGAGGGAGAGACAGGATGGAGTGTAGGAAACAGAGGGAGCGACAGGATGGAGTGTAGAAAACAGAGGGAGAGACAGGATGGAGTGTAGGAAACAGAGGGAGTGACAGGATGGAGTGTAGAAAACAGAGGGAGTGACAGGATGGAGTGTAGGAAACAGAGGGAGCGACAGGATGGAGTGTAGGAAACAGAGGGAGTGACAGGATGGAGTGTAGGAAACAGAGGGAGTGACAGGATGGAGTGTAGAAAACAGAGGGAGTGACAGGATGGAGTGTAGGAAACAGAGGGAGCGACAGGATGGAGTGTAGGAAACAGAGGGAGCGACAGGATGGAGTGTAGAAAACAGAGGGAGTGACAGGATGGAGTGTAGGAAACAGAGGGAGCGACAGGATGGAGTGTAGGAAACAGAGGGAGGAGGATGGAGTGTAGAAAACAGAGGGAGGGACAGGATGGAGTGTAGAAAACAGAGGGAGGGACAGGATGGAGTGTAGGAAACAGAGGGAGTGACAGGATGGAGTGTAGGAAACAGAGGGAGCGACAGGATGGAGTGTAGAAAACAGAGGGAGCGACAGGATGGAGTGTAGAAAACAGAGGGAGAGACAGGATGGAGTGTAGAAAACAGAGGGAGCGACAGGATGGAGTGTAGAAAACAGAGGGAGCGACAGGATGGAGTGTAGAAAACAGAGGGAGTGACAGGATGGAGTGTAGGAAACAGAGGGAGCGACAGGATGGAGTGTAGGAAACAGAGGGAGCGACAGGATGGAGTGTAGGAAACAGAGGGAGTGACAGGATGGAGTGTAGGAAACAGAGGGAGAGACAGGATGGAGTGTAGGAAACAGAGGGAGCGACAGGATGGAGTGTAGAAAACAGAGGGAGAGACAGGATGGAGTGTAGGAAACAGAGGGAGCGACAGGATGGAGTGTAGGAAACAGAGGGAGCGACAGAATGGAGTGTAGGAAACAGAGGGAGCGACAGGATGGAGTGTAGGAAACAGAGGGAGCGACAGGATGGAGTGTAGAAAACAGAGGGAGCGACAGGATGGAGTGTAGGAAACAGAGGGAGTGACAGGATGGAGTGTAGGAAACAGAGGGAGTGACAGGATGGAGTGTACAAAACAGAGGGAGTGACAGGATGGAGTGTAGAAAACAGAGGGAGTGACAGGATGGAGTGTAGGAAACAGAGGGAGCGACAGGATGGAGTGTAGGAAACAGAGGGAGTGACAGGATGGAGTGTAGAAAACAGAGGGAGTGACAGGATGGAGTATAGAAAACAGAGGGAGCGACAGGATGGAGTGTAGGAAACAGAGGGAGGGACAGGATGGAGTGTAGAAAACAGAGGGAGGGACAGGATGGAGTGTAGGAAACAGAGGGAGTGACAGGATGGAGTGTAGGAAACAGAGGGAGCGACAGGATGGAGTGTAGGAAACAGAGGGAGTGACAGGATGGAGTGTAGAAAACAGAGGGAGTGACAGGATGGAGTATAGAAAACAGAGGGAGCGACAGGATGGAGTGTAGGAAACAGAGGGAGGGACAGGATGGAGTGTAGAAAACAGAGGGAGGGACAGGATGGAGTGTAGGAAACAGAGGGAGTGACAGGATGGAGTGTAGAAAACAGAGGGAGTGACAGGATGGAGTGTAGGAAACAGAGGGAGCGACAGGATGGAGTGTAGGAAACAGAGGGAGCGACAGGATGGAGTGTAGAAAACAGAGGGAGCGACAGGATGGAGTGTAGGAAACAGAGGGAGTGACAGGATGGAGTGTAGGAAACAGAGGGAGTGACAGGATGGAGTGTACAAAACAGAGGGAGTGACAGGATGGAGTGTAGAAAACAGAGGGAGTGACAGGATGGAGTGTAGGAAACAGAGGGAGCGACAGGATGGAGTGTAGGAAACAGAGGGAGTGACAGGATGGAGTGTAGAAAACAGAGGGAGTGACAGGATGGAGTATAGAAAACAGAGGGAGCGACAGGATGGAGTGTAGGAAACAGAGGGAGGGACAGGATGGAGTGTAGAAAACAGAGGGAGGGACAGGATGGAGTGTAGGAAACAGAGGGAGTGACAGGATGGAGTGTAGGAAACAGAGGGAGTGACAGGATGGAGTATAGAAAACAGAGGGAGCGACAGGATGGAGTGTAGGAAACAGAGGGAGGGACAGGATGGAGTGTAGAAAACAGAGGGAGCGGAGCGACAGGATGGAGTGTAGAAAACAGAGGGAGTGACAGGATGGAGTGTAGAAAACAGAGGGAGTGACAGGATGGAGTGTAGGAAACAGAGGGAGCGACAGGATGGAGTGTAGAAAACAGAGGGAGCGACAGGATGGAGTGTAGGAAACAGAGGGAGCGACAGGATGGAGTGTAGAAAACAGAGGGAGTGACAGGATGGAGTGTAGGAAACAGAGGGAGCGACAGGATGGAGTGTAGAAAACAGAGGGAGCGACAGGATGGAGTGTAGGAAACAGAGGGAGCGACAGGATGGAGTGTAGGAAACAGAGGGAGCGACAGGATGGAGTGTAGGAAACAGAGGGAGTGACAGGATGGAGTGTAGGAAACAGAGGGAGCGACAGGATGGAGTGTAGAAAACAGAGGGAGCGACAGGATGGAGTGTAGAAAACAGAGGGAGAGAAGGAAAGCAGAGTGGTGAATACTACGAGGTGGGAGAGAGTGAAACAATAGTGTGTATTTTGAGAACCAACCCAGTGGGTTGCAGACACACACACACACACACACACACACACACACACACACACACACACACACACACACACACACACACACACACACACACACACACACACACACACACACACACACAGACACACTGGATTGTGGCTGTTTTTTCACATTGCGTCACCTCACAGTCTTAATTGCTGTTGGTTGTGGCTGTTTAGCGTTTTGCCCTCTTCCTGTCTCCTATTACGCATTAGTGTGTGTGTGCTTGTGTGTGTGTGTGTGTGTGTGTGTGTGTGTGTGTGTGTGTGTGTGTGTGTGTGTGTGTGTGTGTGTGTGTGTGTGTGTGTGTGTGTGTGTGTGTGTGTGTGTGTGTGTGTGTGTGTGTGTGTGTGTGTGTGTGTGTGTGTGTGTGTGTGCTTGCGTCTCAGTATTAGGATGTTTTGGAACAGTGTGCTCTCCTTCTCTTCTCTTTTTCCAGTATTCCCCCTCTCCCTCTCCAAAATGTCCTCCTTTCACTTTTCCCTTCCCACCCATTCCCCTCTCCCTCTCCAAAATGTCCTCCTTTCACTTTTCCCTTCCCACCCATTCCCCTCTCCCTCTCCAAAATGTCCTCCCTTTACTTTCCCTTCCCACCCATTCTCCCTCTCCTCTCCTCTCATCTCCTCTCCTCTCCTCTCTCCTCTCCTCTCCTCTCCTCTCCTCCCCTCTCTCTCTCCTCTCCTTTCCCTCCCCACCCATTCTCCCTCTCTCTCCTCTCCTTTCCCTTCCCACCCATTCTCCCTCTCCTCTCCTCTTCCTTCCCTCCATTCTCCCATTCTCCTCTCCTCTCCTCTCCTCTCCTCTCCTCTCCTCTCCTCTCCTTTCCCTTCACACCCATTATCCCTCTCCTCTCCACTCCTTTCCTTTCCCTTCCCACCCATTCTCATCTCCTCTCCTCTCCTCTCCTCTCCTCTCCTCTCCTCTCCTCTCCTCTCCTCTCCTCTCCTCTCCTCTCCCTTCCTACCCATTCTCCCTCTCCTCTCCTCTCCTTTCCCTTCCCACCCATTCTCCCTCTCCTCTCCTTTCCCTTCCCACCCATTCTCTCTCTCCTCTCCTCTCCCTTCCCACCCATTCTCCCTCTCCTCTCCTCCTCTCCTCTCCTCTCCTCTCCTCTCCTCTCCTCTCTCCTCTCCTCTCCTCTCCTCTCCTCTCCTCTCCTCTCCCTTCCCACCCATTCTCTCTCTCCTCTCCTTTCCCTTCCCACCCATTCTCCTCTCCTCTCCCTTCCCACCCATTCTCCTCTCCTCTCCTCTCCCTTCCCACCCATTCTCCCTCTCCTCTCCTCTCCTTTCCCTTCCCAGCCATTATCCCTCTCCTCTCCTCTCCCTTCCCACCCATTCTTCCTCTCCTCTCCTCTCCCTTCCCTCCCACCCATTCTCCTCTCCCTTCCCTCCCACCCATTCTCCTCTCCTCTCCTCTCTCCTCTCCTCTCCTCTCCTCTCCTCTCCTCTCCTCTCCTCTCCTCTCCCTTCCCACCCATTCTCCCTCTCCTCTCCTTTCCCTTCCCACCCATTCTCCCTCTCCTCTCCTCTCCCTTCCCACCCATTCTCCCTCTCCTCTCCTTTCCCTTCCCACCCATTCTCCCTCTCCTCTCCCTTCCCACCCATTCTCTCTCTCCTCTCCTCTCCCTTCCCACCCATTCTCCTCTCCTCTCCTCTCCTCTCCTCTCCTCTCCCCTCCATTCCCACCCATTCTCTCTCTCCTCTCCTTTCCCTTCCCACCCATTCTCCCTCTCCTCTCCTCCTCTCCTCTCTCTCCTCTCCTCTCCTCTCCTCTCCTCTCCTCTCCTCTCCTCTCCTCTCTCCCCTCCTCTCCCTTCCCACCCATTCTCCTCTCCTCTCCCTTCCCACCCATTCTCCCTCTCCTCTCCTCTCCTTTCCTTTCCCTTCCCACCCATTCTCTCTCTCCTCTCCTTTCCCTTCCCACCCATTCTCCCTCTCCTCTCCTCTCCTTTCCCTTCCCAGCCATTCTCCCTCTCCTCTCCTATCCCTTCCCACCCATTCTCCCTCTCCTCTCCCTTCCCACCCATTCTTCCTCTCCTCTCCTCTCTCCTCCTCCTCTCCTCTCCTCCTCCTCTCCTCTCCTCTCCTCTCCTCTCCTCTCCCTTCCCACCCATTCTCCCTCTCCTCTCCTCTCCCTTCCCTCCCACCCATTCTCCTCTCCTCTCCCTTCCCTCCCACCCATTCTCCTATCCTCTCCCTTCCCTCCCACCCATTCTCCTCTCCTCTCCTCTCCTCTCTCCTCTCCCTCCTCTCCTCTCCTCTCCTCTCCTCTCCTCTCCTCTCCTCTCCTTTCCCTTCCCACCCATTATCCCTCTCCTCTCCCTTCCCACCCATTCTCCCTCTCCTCTCCTCTCCCTTACCAGCCATTCTCCCTCTCCTCTCCTCTCCCTTCCCACCCATTCTCCCTCTCCTCTCCTTTCCCTTCCCACCCATTCTCCCTCTCCTCTCCCTTCCCACCCATACTCCCTCTCCTCTCCTCTCCCTTACCAGCCATTCTCCCTCTCCTCTCCTCTCCCTTCCCACCCATTCTCCCTCTCCTCTCCTCTCCCTTACCACCCATTCTCCCTCTCCTCTCCTCTCCCTTACCAGCCATTCTCCCTCTCCTCTCCTCTCCCTTCCCACCCATTCTCCCTCTCCTCTCCTTTCCATTCCCTTCCCACCCATCACCCCACTCCACCATCAGTCCAGTTCATTCCAACCCAGTCCCAGTCCCAGCTGGGCCGTCTGAAATGTGTAATGGCTTCGAGAACTTGTAGTTTACCACTAGCCCCCCTTCTCTTCAACCCCCCCTTCTCTTCCACCCCCCTTCTCTTCCACCCCCCTCTCAAAGTTCTCGCCCTTCACCTTTTCCATTCCCACCCTAAACCCTCCACTCCCCAAACTACCCCCTAAACCCTCCACTCCCCAAACTACCCCCTAAACCCTCCACTCCCCAAACTACCCCCTAAACCCTCCACTCCGCAAACTACTCCCTAAACCTTCCACTCCCCAAACGTTCCCCCTAAACCCTCCACTCACCAAACTACCCCCTAAACCCTCCACTCCCCAAACTACCCCCTCAATCCCTCAGTAGTTGTTCTCTCTCCCTATATGTCACCCCCAAACACACACACACCTGTTCCACACCCCCACCCCCCTACCTAAACTCTCCACCCTCCTAAAAACTTCCCCCTCAATTCCCCACTAGTGTGTGTTCTCTCCCTATAGATCAGCTCACAAACATTGCATGCAGATACACACACCTGCCTTTCCCTTCCTCCCATCCACCCCTCCCCTTCTCATCTCCCTCCTCCACCCCTCCCCTTCTCATCTCCCTCCTCCACCCCTCCCCTTCTCATCTCCCTCCTCCACCCCTCCCCTTCTCATCTCCCTCCTCCACCCCTCCCCTTCTCATCTCCCTCCTCCACCCCTCCCTTCTCATCTCCCTCCTCCACCCCTCCCCTTCTCATCTCCCTCCTCCACCCCTCCCCTTCTCATCTCCCTCCTCCACCCCTCCCCTTCTCATCTCCCTCCTCCACCCCTCCCCTTCTCATCTCCCTCCTCCACCCCTCCCCTTCTCATCTCCCTCCTCCACCCCTCCCCTTCTCATCTCCCTCCTCCACCCCTCCCCTTCTCATCTCCCTCCTCCACCCCCCTCCCCTTCTCATCTCCCTCCTCCACCCCTCCCCTTCTCATCTCCCTCCTCCACCCCTCCCCTTCTCATCTCCCTCCTCCACCCCTCCCCTTCTCATCTCCCTCCTCCACCCCAGCAGCAGCATTCCCCTCCAGGCTAGATATCCCAGGACTGAGCCCCTGTATGCTCCAGCAGCTCCACACATCTGGTCCCCCCTCTGAAGGCTGTAATACAGCGTGACAGGTGCCCCCCACATGCACACAGACAAACATGCACTATGCATTTCTCCATAGGCTAAATAACTTTTCGTGACGGTTACCCGGACACAGATTAAGTCTAGTCCTGAGCATTTTCTATGGAGATTCTCCATTTAAAGTGCCTTTTAGTCCAGGACTTTGTGATGAAAGGGGTTATGTCGGTATAAGGGTTGTTTGAGATGCTAAAATAGAAAAGGTTGTTCTCTGTAACTCAGAGTTTTACAGCTGAAACACAGCAGAAGTAGTCATGTAGAATGTGTTTGTTGTGCTTGACTGCTCTTGCCTCCTGCACATTGGAAGTCACAGTGGTGCATTTCAAAGTTGGTTGAGTCGGAGAGATGGAAAAGTTTTAGGGTGGAGACTGAAGGATGAGGGTCGCTAAAACTTAACGAAAACAAAAAATAACTTTGGCCCAGGTCCTGCTATTTCTCTCTTTCAGACTCTCTCTCCGTCTCTCTGTCTCTGTCCCTATCATTGTCTCTCTGTCTCTGTCTCTTTCTATCTGTCTCTGTCTCTCTCTCTCTCTCTCTCTCTCTCTCTCTCTCTCTCTCTCTCTCTCTCTGTCTGTCTCTCTCTCTCTCTCTCTCTCTCTCTCTCTCTCTCTCTCTCTCTCTCTCTCTCTCTCTCTCTCTCTCTCTCTCTCTCTCTCTCTCTCTCTCTCTCTCTCTCTCTCTCTCTCTCTCTCTGTCTCTCTCTCTCTCTCTCTCTCTCTCTCTCTCTCTCTCTCTCTCTCTCTCTCTCTCTCTCTCTCTCTCTCTCTCTCTCTCTCTCTCTCTCTCTCTCTCTGTCTCTCTCTCATTGTCTACCCCTCTCTCTCTTTTATTCTCTTCCTCTTGTTCCCTTTCTCTCTCTCTCTCGCTCATTGTCTACCCCTCCCTCTCTTTTATTCTCTTCCTCTTGTTCCCTTTCTCTCTCTCGCTCATTGTCTACCCCTCCCTCTCCTTTCCCCTCCCTCTGTCTGTAGACGCCAGTGTCTATGACACACTCAGCAGGCTCAACTATTGCAGTGAGAAGTGTTGAGATTGCATCACATGAAGAAAGGGAGAGCTGATTGGAAAGGAGAGAGGGAGGAGAACAGAGGGAGAGAAGTAAAGGGAAAGTACCTCTGAGGGACGGGAAGCGAGGAGGCTACATATTTCCCCTCTCTCTCTCTCTGTCTCTCTCTCTTATACACATACTATCTCTGTCTCTCTCTCTTATACACATACTATCTCTGTCTCTCTCTCTTATACACATACTATCTCTCTCTCTGTCTCTCTCTCTTATACACATACTATCTCTGTCTCTCTCTCTTATACACATACTATCTCTCTCTGTCTCTCTCTCTCTTATACACATACTATGTGGTCCTTCTGTGGCTCAGTTGGTAGAGCATGGCGCTTGTAACGCCAGGGTAGTGGGTTCGATTCCCGGGACCACCCATACGTAGAATGTATGCACACATGACTGTAAGTCGCTTTGGATAAAAGCGTCAGCTAAATGGCATATATTATTATTATTACTATCTCTCTCTCTGTCTCTCTCTCTTATACACATACTATCTCTCTCTCTCTCTCTTATACACATACTATCTCTGTCTCTGTCTCTCTCTCTTATACACATACTATCTCTGTCTCTGTCTCTCTCTCTTATACACATACTATCTCTCTCTCTGTCTCTCTCTCTTATACACATACTATCTCTCTCTCTGTCTCTCTCTCTTATACACATACTATCTCTCTCTCTGTCTCTCTCTCTTATACACATACTATCTCTCTCTCTGTCTCTCTCTCTGTCTCTCTCTCTTATACACATACTATCTCTCTCTCTGTCTCTCTCTTATACACATACTATCTCTCTCTCTGTCTCTCTCTCTTATACACATACTGTCTCTCTCTCTGTCTCTCTCTCTTATACACATACTATCTCTCTCTCTGTCTCTCTCTCTCTCTCTTATACACATACTATCTCTCTCTCTGTCTCTCTCTCTTATACACATACTGTCTCTCTCTCTGTCTCTCTCTCTTATACACATACTATCTCTCTCTCTGTCTCTCTCTCTCTCTTATACACATACTATCTCTCTCTCTCTCTCTCTCTTATACACATACTGTCTCTCTCTCTGTCTCTCTCTCTTATACACATACTATCTCTCTCTCTGTCTCTCTCTCTCTCTCTCTTATACACATACTATCTCTCTCTCTCTGTCTCTCTCTCTTATACACATACTATCTCTCTCTCTTTCTCTCTCTCTTATACACATACTATCTCTCTCTCTGTCTCCATTCAATTCAATTCAAGGGCTTTATTGGCATGGGAAACATGTGTTAACATTGCCAAAGCAAGTGAGGTAGACAACATACAAAGTGAATATATAAAGTGAAAAACAACAAACATTAACAGTAAACATTACACATACAGAAGTTTCAAAACAGTAAAGACATTACAAATGTCATATTATATATATATATATATATATATATATATATACAGTGTTTTAACAATGTACAAATGGTTAAAGGACACAAGATCAAATAAATAAGCATAAATATGGGTTGTATTTACAATGGTGTTTGTTCTTCACTGGTTGCCCTTTTCTCGTGGCAACAGGTCACAAATCTTGCTGCTGTGATGGAACACTGTGGTATTTCACCCACTAGATATGGGAGTTTATCACAATTGGATTTGTTTTCGAATTCTTTGTGGATCGGTGTAATCTGAGGGAAATATGTCTCTCTAATATGGTCATACATTGGGCAGGAGGTTAGGAAGTGCAGCTCAGTTTCCACCTCATTTTGTGGGCAGTGAGCACATAGCCTGTCTTCTCTTGAGAGCCATGTCTGCCTACGGCGGCCTTTCTCAATAGCAAGGCTATGCTCACTGAGTCTGTACATAGTCAAAGCTTTCCTTATTTTTGGGTCAGTCACAGTGGTCAGGTATTCTGCCGCTGTGTACTCTCTGTGTAGGGCCAAATAGCATTCTAGTTTGCTCTGTGTTTTTTTTTCTGTTTGTTTTCTCATGATTTGGTTGGGTCTAATTGTGCTGTTGTCCTGGGGCTCTGTAGGGTGTGTTTGTGTTTGTGAACAGAGCCCCAGGACCAGCTTGCTTAGGGGACTCTTCTCCAGGTTCATCTCTCTGTAGGTGATGGCTTTGTTATGGAAGGTTTGTGAATCGCTTCCTTTTAGGTGGTTGTAGAATTTAATGGCTCTTTTCTGGATTTTGATAATTAGTGGGTATCGGCCTAATTCTGCTCTGCAGGCATTATTTGGTGTTCTACGTTGTACACAGAGGATATTTTTGCAGAATTCTGTGTGCAGAGTCTCAATTTGGTGTTTGTCCCATTTTGTGAAGTCTTGGTTGGTGAGCGGACCCCAGACCTCACAACCATAAAGGGCAATGGGCTCTATGACTGATTCAAGTATTTTTGTCTCTCTCTCTTATACACATACTATCTCTCTCTCTTTCTCTCTCTCTTATACACATACTATCTCTCTCTGTCTCTCTCTCTTATACACATACTATCTCTCTCTCTGTCTCTCTCTCTTATACACATACTATCTCTCTCTTTCTCTCTCTCTTATACACATACTATCTCTCTCTCTTTCTCTCTCTCTTATACACATACTATCTCTCTCTCTGTCTCTCTCTCTTATACACATACTATCTCTCTCTTTCTCTCTCTCTTATACACATACTATCTCTCTCTCTTTCTCTCTCTCTTATACACATACTATCTCTCTCTCTGTCTCTCTCTCTTATACACATACTATCTCTCTCTCTCTCTCTCTTATACACATACTATCTCTCTCTCTGTCTCTCTCTCTTATACACATACTATCTCTCTCTCTTTCTCTCTCTCTTATACACATACTATCTCTCTCTCTGTCTCTCTCTTATACACATACTATCTCTCTCTCATCCCTCTCTCTTATACACATACTATCACTCTCTCTTTCTCTCTCTCTCTCTTATACACATACTATCTCTCTCTCTGTCTCTCTCTCTCTTATACACATACTATCTCTCTCTCTGTCTCTCTCTTGTTCTCTCTCCTCCCTCTCTCTTATACACATACTATCTCTCTCTCCTCCCTCTCTCTTATACACATACTATCTCTCTCTGTCTCTCTCTCTTATACACATACTATCCCTCTCTCTGTCTCTCTCTCGTTCTCTCTCCTCCCTCTCTCTTATACACTCACTATCCCTCTATCTCTTTCTGTTTCTCCTCCTTCTATCTAAAATTCCTAGGGCTCTGTGTTTTCTGTCCGATGTCCGTGGGCTGCTAGGTAAGATCTCTCTTCCTGCTGCTTTCGTCATCCCTCCTTCTATCCCACCATTTTATTTATCTCCATCTACCAGTTCTATCCCCCTTTCAATCTCCCTCTCTTTTGAATGGAATTCTTTATTCTTCTCTTATCTATCTCACTCTTTGTCTCACTACAGTACTACAACAGGTGTCCAATTTCAGCTCTCTTCCTTGTACTTCAGTGAAGGCAATCTCTCTCTCTCTCTCTCTCTCTCTCTCTCTCTCTCTCTCTCTCTCTCTCTCTGTCTCTCTCTCTCTCTCTCTCTCTCTCTCTCTCTCTCTGTCTCATTGTCTACCCCTCCCTCTCTTTAATTCTCTTCCTCTTGTTCCCTTCTCTCTCTCTCTCTCTCTCTCTCTCTCTCTCTCTCTCTCTCTCTCTCTCTCTCTCTCTCTCTCTCTCTCTCTCTCTCTCTCTCTCTCTCTATCATAAGTATTCACATTTTGCATTTCGTTGCATCACTAAAGTACTACAACTGGTGTCCAATTTCAGCATGTCTTCCTTGTACTTCAGTGAAGGCAATCTCTCTCTCTCTCTCTCTCTCTCTCTCTGTCTCTCTCTGTCTCTCTCTCTCTCTGTCTCTCTCTCTCTCTGTCTCTCTCTGTCTCTCTCTGTCTCTCTCTCTCTCTCTCTCTGTGTCTCTCTCTCTCTGTCGCTCTCTGACTCTCTCTCTCTGTCTCTCTCTCTCTCTCTGTCTCTCTCTCTCTCTGTCTCATTGTCTACCCCTCCCTCTCTTTAATTCTCTTCCTCTTGTTCCCTTTCTCTCTCTCTCTCTCTCTCTCTCTCTCTATCATAAGTATTCACATTTTGCATTTCGTTGCATCACTAAAGTACTACAACTGGTGTCCAATTTCAGCATGTCTTCCTTGTACTTCAGTGAAGGCAATCTCTCTCTCTCTCTCTCTCTCTCTCTCTCTCTCTCTCTCTCTCTCTCTCTCTCTCTCTCTCTCTCTCTCTCTCTCTCTCTCTCTCTCTCTCTCTCTCTCTCTCTCTCTCTGTCTCTCTCTGTCTCTCTCTCTCTCTCTCTGTGTCTCTCTCTCTCTGTCGCTCTCTGACTCTCTCTCTCTCTCTCTGTCTCTCTCTCTCTCTCTGTCTCTCTCTCTCGCTGTCTCATTGTCTACCCCTCCCTCTCTTTAATTCTCTTCCTCTTGTTCCCTTTCTCTCTCTCTCTCTCTCTCTCTCTCTCTCTCTCTCTCTCTCTCTCTCTCTCTCTCTCTCTCTCTATCATAAGTATTCACATTTTGCATTTTGTTGCATGACAAAGTGGGATTGAAATTAATTTCATTGTGATATTTTCATGAAATTGATATGCACAAAATATTCCATTATGTCAAAGTGAAAAGAAAATGATACAAATGTTAACATTAATAAAAAATGTAATAACTAAAATATAGTTGTTTCAAAAGTATTCACCCCATTTGTTTAGACAAACCTAAATTAGTTCAAGAGTAAAATTTGGCTTAAGAAGGTTCCTCAGTCAAGTATTGAATTTCAAGCACAGATTCAACTACAAAGACCTTTTAGAAAGCCTCATAAAGAAGGGCGGTGATTGGTAGATGGGTAACAATAGCAAATAAATCATGGAATATCTCTTTAAGTATGGTCAACTGAATCATTATGCTGAGGGTGATGTATTAAACCACCCAGACACAAGAAAGATACAGTCGTCTTTCTGAACAGAGCTGCAGGACAGGAAGGAACCTGCTCAGGGGATGTCACCATGAGGCCATTGGTGATTTTAAAACAGCTACAGAGTTCAATGGCTGTGAAGGTGGAAAACTGAAGACGGATCAACAGCATTATCGTTACTACGTCCTTATAAGGCTTTATGCAATACCATTGCAACATTATATGCATGTATAAAGGCTTGATTTTTAGACACAGAGAGAAAGTGCATATGCTGTTGCATAATGCCTTATAAGGACATAGCGGGATGGAGGGATGGAGAAATTTGACGAGAGAGAGGGACGAAGAGGAAGAGATAAAATAATATAACTTTTACAGAAAGTCAGAACAGACATAACTAACAAATGTATGAAGAGACATTCCCTAAAAAAAAAAAAAATTAAACAGAAAAAACAGTCTTATGACAAACAGCAGGAGAGACATGTAAAGGAAAGGTGGGGCTCAGGACCGGTCTTATGACAAACAGCAGGAGAGACAGAGAGAGAGTGGATGAAATAAAAGAGTAGAGAATAGTAGAGGAAAAAAACAAGAAAAGGGGAGTTTATGAGAAAAAGGGAGTGAGGGAATGGAGAGGGAGAGAGAGAAGGAGGAGTGAGGGAATGGAGAGGGAGAGAGAGAAGGAGGAGCGAGGGAATGGAGAGGGAGAGAGAGAAGGAGGAGCGAGGGAAGCAGTGAAAGAGGGCAAGAGAGGCGTTAGGAGGGTATGATAGAGTTGAGAGTTAAGGCAAGCCACAGGAAGGGAGGGAGGGATAGAAGGAGTGAAAAAGGGAAAGAGAGAGGCGTTAGGGGTTATGATACATCTGAGGATTTGGAGAAGAAATTAAGCCACAGGAAAAAGAATGAGAGAAGAAGAAGGGAGGGAGAGAGAAGGAGTGAAAGAGGGCAAGGGAGAGGCTTAAAGGGGGTACGATACAGAGGAAAGGAACGCCACAGGAAGGAGAGAAGAAGAAGGGAGGGAGAGAGAAGGAGTGAAAGAGGGCAAGGGAGAGGCTTAAAGGGGGTACGATACAGAGGAAAGGAACGCCACAGGAAGGAGAGAAGAAGAAGGGAGGGAGAGAGAAGGAGTGAAAGAGAGCAAGGGAGAGGCTTAAAGGGGGTACGATACAGAGGAAAGGAACGCCACAGGAAGGAGAGAAAGAAGAAGGGAGGGAGAGAGAAGGAGTGAAAGAGGGCAAGGGAGAGGCGTGTACAGGGGAGGGAGAGGCCAGCTCAGGGCGCCGTGGAAACGAAGGTTTCCTGTCTGAGGAGGAAAGAATCTCTCATCTCAGGGTGTGTGATACACCACTGTGTGTGTGTGTGTGTGTGTGTGTGTGTGTGTGTGTGTGTGTGTGTGTGTGTGTGTGTGTGTGTGTGTGTGTGTGTGTGTGTGTGTGTGTGTGTGTGTGTGTGTGTGTGTGTGTGTGAGACATACTGTACTCTAGAGCTAAGGGGTATGGAGGGGGTGTGAGTGCCTGTGGTGCAGTGTGTGTGTGTGTGTGTGTGTGTGTGTGTTGGGTGGCGGGGGATCAGTAAGGGGGCCTGGGCATTCTGCCCAAAGGGAGGTCATTGAGGAAAAGAGTGAGAGGAAGGGGGAGCCGTGAGTGTGTGTGTTGTGTGTGTGTGTCTGCATACATATGGTGGTATATGTGCATGCCTCAACAATACTCTGAATAGCAGTGTGTGTGAGAAGTTAGGGAGGTTCTTATGGAATGCAGAGCCACTGTGGTGAGTTGGCACGCAGTGAGAAGTGTGTGTGTGTGTACTGTATGTCTACCGTGTGTGTAACTAACTGTAACACTGACTTCATTGTGGTGAGGAGTCTGTTCTATATTACTGCATATTGGAGATCTTTTCTGTATTATACAATTCCCAACAGGTTTACACTTATTCCAGTTCAGTGGGTTTACTGTAAAAATGTGTTAATATACCAGAGTCTATGGCTCTAATAGCCCTGTTACCCTTCGTTGACATTAATGTGGAGCTGATAAGGAAAGCTTTAATGAAAGAGGTCAGTAGATGAAAATGCTGCCTTTGTGAATAAATAAATTAAACCGTGTGTGTGTGTGTGTGTGTGTGTGTGTGTGTGTTGTTTTGAAGCTGGCTGCAGCTGGTGTAGTATGGTGACGTCTCCCCCCTCAGCACCTGAACTAACTGTCACTGACCTCTTCTGTCCAAGCTTTCACCACCAGCTACACACTGATGTCATTGACAGATCCGTGTTAGACTCTGACCTCACACAGTCACTCACATAAATCTGGAGTCAGGATTTGACGCTCACTAAGGAGTTCACTGGGTCAAACCTTTTTTGCTGACTCTGTGTGTGTGTGCATATGCAAGTGTGTACGTACACACTTGTGTGTGCGTGAGTGCAATGCATACTGTGTGTATGCATGCGTTCATACAGTATATGTGTGTGTGCGTGCATACAGTGTGAGTGGTTGTGTGTATGGGGCATCTTAAGTGAGCGTTTGGTTGACAGGTCAGACATGTACTCTTCGCAGCATGCTGTGAGACTGGGTGGATCTTCCCCTCGTCTTCCACTAGCGCTTAGCAGCCCTAACAGACGTGTGGTTCTCTCTCACAGAACCACTGTACTGTACAGGGAGTTGCTGACGTGTGTGTGTCTGAGCGTATGAGAAAATGGGACAGTGTGTCTGTGTGTGTGTGTGTGTGTGTGTGTGTGTGTGTGTGTGTGTGTGTGTGTGTGTGTGTGTGTGTGTGTGTGTGTGTGTGTGTGTGTGTGTGTGTGTGTGTGTGTGTAATTGCAAATAGGATGAATAGGATGAAAGACAGAGAGATAGCAAGTGGGCTTGTTGAGACAAGTGTGAGTGGGTGTATGTGTAGACTTTAGTGTAGAGCGGAGTGTAAGAGGGGAGGTTAGAGGGGAGTGTAGATGTGTGTCGAACATGGGAGGCCCAAGGGAGACACAAATATCTCATTCAGACACACACCACACTGTCCCAGTCTGTTTCTCTATGGGAGGTAGAGGGGGACAAAGGCTTCTCTGAGAGAAGCAGAGAGGGGCTTCTTTCTACAAAGAGCAGCTGACCCCATCCCATGGCTCAGTGAGGAAGTGTATGGGGCGAACAAACACATACTCTGCCCTGTACTCATCCCCCCACTCATCCAGCCCCTCATCCTCCCTTATCCAGCCCCTCACACCACTATATCCAGCCCCTCACCCCCTATAACCAGCCCCTCACCCCCCCTATATCCAAACCCTCACCCCCCCTATATCCAAACCCTCACCACCCCTATAACCAGCCCCTCACCACCCCTATAACCAGCCCCTCACCCTCCCAATAGCTGTAGTGTTTTTACATCCATGTCTTAAACCCGTGTGTGTGTGTGTGTGGCGTGCGTGTGTACTAGGGTTTTTGTTATGTGTGTAACAAATATGTGTGTGCAAAAGCTCTTATGTGTGTGCAACATTTGCGTGTATGTGTGTGTGTGTAGCATGATGTGTGTGTAAAGGCCTCTGTGCGTGTGTAGAAGGATGTGTGTGTGTAGCATGATGTGTGTGTAAAGGCCTCTGTGCGTGTGTAGAAGGATGTGTGTCTGTAGCATGATGTGTGTGTGTAACATGATGTGTGTGTAAAGGCCTCTGTGCGTGTGTAGAAGGATGTGTGTGTGTAGAAGGATGTGTGTGTAAAGGCCTCTGTGCGTGTGTAGAAGGATGTGTGTGTGTAGCATGATGTGTGTGTGTAACATGATGTGTGTGTAAAGGCCTCTGTGCGTGTGTAGAAGGATGTGTGTGTGTAACATGATGTGTGTGTAAAGGCCTCTGTGCGTGTGTAGAAGGATGTGTGTGTGTAGCATGATGTGTGTGTAAAGGCCTCTGTGTGTGTGTAGAAGGATGTGTGTGTAAAGGCCTCTGTGCGTGTGTAGAAGGATGTGTGTGTAACGTGTGTGAAAGCTCATGTTGCGTGTGAGAAAGTTGCTTCTGAACAAACCCAGTCCCACCCAGTTGATGGAAATATGCACAGAGAGCCATGTCTCAATGTTACAGTTAATTGCTTGTGGCTACTGAGGAAAAGCAGTTTGGATCTGGGTCACGCTATTGTATTCATGCCCAGTAACATACCATAATACTTAGCTATAGGATTACCATACCATACCATAATACTTAGATATATGATTAACATACCATACCATAATACTTATATATATGATAACCATACCATAATACTTAGATATATGATTACCATACCATAATACTTAGATATATGATTACCATACCATAATACTTAGATATATGATTACCATACCATATCATAATACTTAGATATATGATTACCATACCATAATACTTAGATATATGATTACCATACCATAATACTTAGATATATGATTACCATACCATAATACTTAGATATATGATTACCATACCATAATACTTAGCTATATGATTACCATACCATAATATTTAGCAATATGATTACCATACCATACCATAATACTTAGCTATATGATTACCATACCATAATATTTAGCAATATGATTACCATACCATAATACTTAGCTATATGATTACCATACCATAATATTTAGCAATATGATTACCATACCATACATAATACTTAGCTATATGATTACCATACCATAATACTTAGCTATAGGATTACCATACCATAATACTTAAATATATGATAACCATACCATACCATAATACTTAGATATATGATTACCATACCATACCATAATACTTAGCTATAGGATTACCATACCATAATATTTAGCAATATGATTACCATACCATACCATAATACTTAGCTATATGATTACCATACCATAATACTTAGCTATATGATTACCATACCATACCATAATACTTAGCTATATGATTACCATACCATAATACTTAGCTATAGGATTACCATACCATAATACTTAGATATATGATTACCATACCATAATATTTAGCAATATGATTACCATAACATACCATAATACTTAGCTATAGGATTACCATACCATAATACTTAGCTATAGGATTACCATACCATAATACTTAGATATATGATAACCATACCATACCATAATACTTAGATATATGATTACAATACCATACCATAATACTTAGATATATGATTACCATACCATACCATAATATTTAGCAATATGATTACCATACCATAATACTTAGCTATAGGATTACCATACCATAATACTTAGCTATATGATTACCATACCATAATACTTAGCTATATGATTACCATACCATACCATAATACTTAGCTATAGGATTAACATACCATAATATTTAGCCATATGATTACCATACCATAATACTTAGATATATGATTACCATACCATACCATAATACTTAGCTATAGGATTACCATACCATAATATTTAGCTATAGGATTACCATACTATACCATAATACTTAGATATATGATTACCATACCATAATACTTAGATATATGATTACCATACCGTAATACTTAGATATATGATTACCATACCATACCATAATACTTAGATATAGGATTACCATACTATACCATAATACTTAGATATATGATTACCATACTATACCATAATACTTAGATATATGATTACCATACCATAATACTTAGTTATAGGATTACCATACCATAATACTTAGCTATAGGATTACCATACCATAATACTTAGATATATGATAACCATACCATACCATAATACTTACCTATAGGATTACCATACCATAATACTTAGATATATGATAACCATACCATACCATAATACTTACCTATAGGATTACCATACCATAATACTTACTATAGGATTACCATACCATACCATAATATTTAACAATATGATTACCATACCATACCATAATTCTTAGATATACGATTACCATACCGTAATACTTAGATATATGATTACCATACCATAATATTTAGATATATGATTAACATACCATACCATAATATTTAGATATATGATTAACATACCATACCATAATACTTAGCTATAGGATTACCATACCATAATACTTAGATATATGATAACCATACCATACCATAATACTTAGCTATAGGAATACCATACCATAATACTTAGCTATATGATTACCATACCATACCATACTATTTAACAATATGATTACCATACCATAATACTTAGATATATGATTACCATACCATAATACTTAGATATATGTTTACCATACCATGCCATAATACTTAGATATATGATTACCATACCATAATACTTAGATATATGATTAACATACCATACCATAATACTTAGCTATAGGATTACCATACCATAATACTTAGCTATAGGATTACCATACCATACCATAATACTTAGCTATAGGATTACCATACCATAATATTTAGCAATATGATTACCATACCATACCATAATACTTAGATATATGATTACCATACCATAATACTTAGCTATATGATTACCATACCATAATATTTAGCAATATGATTACCATACCATAATACTTAGCTATATGATTACCATACCATAATATTTAGCAATATGATTACCGTACTGACTGGGGAGTAGTTATAGGAAGACCCAGAGTTGTTCCTGATCAGCTGATCTGACTGGGGAAGTTAAAGGAAGACCCAGAGTTGTTACTGATCAGCTGATCTGACTGGGGAATAGTTAAAGGAAAGACCAGAGTTGTTCCTGATCAGCTGATCTGACTGGGGAATAGTTAAAGGAAAGACCAGAGTTGTTACTGATCAGCTGATCTGACTGGGGAATAGTTAAAGGAAAGACCAGAGTTGTTCCTGTTCAGCTGATCTGACTGGGGAATAGTTAAAGGAAAGACCAGAGTTGTTCCTGTTCAGCTGATCTGACTGGGGAATAGTTAAAGGAAACACCAGAGTTGTTCCTGTTCAGCTGATCTGACTGGGGAATAGTTAAAGGAAAGACCAGAGTTGTTCCTGTTCAGCTGATCTGACTGGGGAATAGTTAAAGGAAAGACCAGAGTTGTTCCTGTTCAGCTGATCTGACTGGGGAATAGTTAAAGGAAAGACCAGAGTTGTTCCTGTTCAGCTGATCTGACTGGGGAATAGTT
The DNA here is from genome assembly GCF_023373465.1 of Oncorhynchus keta. Taxonomy (NCBI): domain Eukaryota; kingdom Metazoa; phylum Chordata; class Actinopteri; order Salmoniformes; family Salmonidae; genus Oncorhynchus; species Oncorhynchus keta. Next base: position 504,182 of record NW_026290799.1, read on the forward strand.
AAAGGAAAGACCAGAGTTGTTCCTGTTCAGCTGATCTGACTGGGGAATAGTTAAAGGAAAGACCAGAGTTGTTCCTGTTCAGCTGATCTGACTGGGGAGTAGTTAAAGGAAAGACCAGAGTTGTTCCTGATCAGCTGATCTGACTGGGGAGTAGTTAAAGGAAAGACCAGAGTTGTTCCTGTTCAGCTGATCTGACTGGGGAGTAGTTAAAGGAAAGACCAGAGTTGTTCCTGTTCAGCTGATCTGACTGGGGAGTAGTTAAATGAAAGACCAGAGTTGTTCCTGATCAGCTGATCTGACTGGGGAGTAGTTAAAGGAAAGACCAGAGTTGTTCCTGATCAGCTGATCTGACTGGGGAATAGGTCAAGGAAAGACCAGAGTTGTTCCTGATCAGCTGATCTGACTGGGGAATAGGTCAAGGAAAGACCAGAGTTGTTCCTGATCAGCTGATCTGACTGGGGAATAGTTCAAGAAAAGACCAGAGTTGTTCCTGATCAGCTGATCTGACTGGGGAATAGTTAAAGGAAAGACCAGAGTTGTTCCTGATCAGCTGATCTGACTGGGGAATAGTTAAAGGAAAGACCAGAGTTGTTCCTGATCAGCTGATCTGACTGGGGAATAGTTAAAGGAAAGACCAGAGTTGTTCCTGATCAGCTGATCTGACTGGGGAATAGTTCAAGAAAAGACCAGAGTTGTTCCTGATCAGCTGATCTGACTGGGGAGTAGTTAAAGAAAAGACCAGAGTTGTTCCTGATCAGCTGATCTGACTGGGGAATAGTTCAAGAAAAGACCAGAGTTGTTCCTGATCAGCTGATCTGACTGGGGAATAGTTAAAGGAAAGACCAGAGTTGTTCCTGATCAGCTGATCTGACTGGGGAATAGTTAAAGGAAAGACCAGAGTTGTTCCTGATCAGCTGATCTGACTGGGGAATAGTTCAAGGAAAGACCAGAGTTGTTCCTGATCAGCTGATCTGACTGGGGAATAGTTCAAGAAAAGACCAGAGTTGTTCCTGATCAGCTGATCTGACTGGGGAATAGTTAAAGGAAAGACCAGAGTTGTTCCTGATCAGCTGATCTGACTGGGGAATAGTTAAAGAAAAGACCAGAGTTGTTCCTGATCAGCTGATCTGACTGGGGAATAGTTAAAGAAAAGACCAGAGTTGTTCCTGATCAGCTGATCTGACTGGGGAATAGTTAATGAAAAGACCAGAGTTGTTCCTGATCAGCTGATCTGACTGGGGAATAGTTCAAGAAAAGACCAGAGTTGTTCCTGATCAGCTGATCTGACTGGGGAGTAGTTAAAGAAAAGACCAGAGTTGTTCCTGATCAGCTGATCTGACTGGGGAATAGTTAAAGGAAAGACCAGAGTTGTTCCTGATCAGCTGATCTGACTGGGGAATAGTTAAAGGAAAGACCAGAGTTGTTCCTGATCAGCTGATCTGACTGGGGAGTAGTTAAATGAAAGACCAGAGTTGTTCCTGATCAGCTGATCTGACTGGGGAATAGTTAAATGAAAGACCAGAGTTGTTCCTGATCAGCTGATCTGACTGGGGAGTAGTTAAATGAAAGACCAGAGTTGTTCCTGATCAGCTGATCTGACTGGGGAATAGTTCAAGGAAAGACCAGAGTTGTTCCTAGTCATGTCAGATGGTTAGAAAAACTCCTGTCCTACTAGTGGAAATGTGATTGTTTGTTATTCTTTGATCGGTTATGGCCTTCACTAACGAGCATTATGATTGTCCCTTTTCTACTGGTGGGTGGGAATACTATAGTTGCCATGGTATCATTGGACGAGCCTCTGGACCTGAAGCTTCCACAGGCCAATGGGAGGGTCAGGTTGGGAAAGAGGGCATGTTCGGCCTCCATCTGCGCCCCCCTCAGTGCCACACGACAACGTCTGCTACGTAACCTACCGATGACCTACCCCTCACCACCTCCCTCTCCAGGTAAACACAAACTCTCTCTCTCTCGCTCTCTCTCTCTCACACACACACACTACCCCACACACATAAATCCCTCTATTCATTTCTAGTTGTTTTAGAGGCCAGTGAGTCCATGTGTGTGTCCCAAGTGGCACCGTATTCCCTTTACAGTGCACTTGGCCCATATGGCTCTGGTTAAAAGTAGTACACTATGTAGGGAAAGGTACCATTTGGGACATGGACCACGTCTCAAATCAACATCATGCTCCTCTCATTACCCGCTGTTGTATACACTTAAAATGTCGTTATGGAGTGTGAGTGTGTCATTATGGACAGCAGAGTGGCACTGCAGACTGCAGCTGAACACTCAGTATTATGCCAACGACAGCCTCGCTAACCAATGATAGCCTCGCTAACCAATGATAGCCTTGCTAACCAACGTCAGCCTCGCTAACCAACGACAGCCTTGCTAACCAATGATAGGCTTGCTAATCAACGATAGCCTCGCTATCCAACGATAGCCTCGCTAACCAACAATAGCCTCGCTAACCAACGATAGCCTCGCTAACCAGCGACAGCCTTGCTAACCAATGATAGCCTCGCTAACTAACGACAGCCTCACTAACCAAAGATAGCCTTGCTAACCAATGCTGACCTAACCCCCTCTCCCCCCACCAGGTACCCCCTTGTACCACCAGGAGAGGGCAGGTTCCTGCACCCCCCCTGCCATGGACCTGAGTCTCTCCCCCTCCTTCCGACACTCCCCCTCTCCCTCCCCCTCCTCCCGCCATGCACCCTCCCCCTCTGCCTCCCCCTCCTCACCCCTGGACTACCCACCCAGCTGCAGCCCAGCCACACCCATCTACTCCAGGGTAAGTCAGTGTGTCTGCGTGCCACAGGAGATTGGTGGCACCTTCATTAGGGAGAACGGGCTCATGGCAATGACTGGAGCGCAATAAGTGGAATGGTATGAAATACATCAAACGTAGTTTCCATGTGTTTGATGCCAATCCATGTACTCTGTTCCAGACATTATTATGAGCTGTCCTCCCCTCAGCAGTCTCCACTGGTGCGTGCATGCGTGACAGGGAGGAAGAAGTTGCCCCTAGCTACAGATCTAGGATCAGCTTATACAAGCATAACATAGCATAACATAGTCAGGGGAGTAACGTAAAACTGATCTTAGGTCAGTATGTGTAGGGGCAACTTGATCATACTCTGAGTCAAACCAATGTGCAATGATGGGTGGGGTGACAGACGGATGAGCCTGTATGTAATAAACTTGGGCCTGTATTCACAAAGACACTCAGAGTAGGAGCCTCTAACCTATTCATTATGATTTAAAAGGCAGATTTGATGCTCGATGAACACTCCTACTCTGAGACGCTTTGTGAATACAGCCCGTGGTGTGAGAAACATTTGAAAAAATTGAATGGGGACAGTTTTACTTAACACATAAGTGGCCTATTTTGTGTCTGAAGGGAAAAAAATATTTAGTAAGAGAGAAGAGAGTTCTCTCTATAGTGCTTCTTAGTATAGAGGTTCATCTTAGGGAGTGTGTGAGTGCGTGTGTGTGTGTGTGAGTGCGTGTGTGTTGTGCGTATGTGTCTACGTGTGGCAGGCAGTCCGGTCAGAATGTGGGATAGTTGATTAGTGAATACACTCCACACATAGTGGACAGAAGTGAATTAAATCTGTAGTGAATCTAATTTGCCAGCACGCTGTCTGCACACAGGCATACTGTGGTTCTCACTTAATCAGATTTAAAACAGGGCTGGAGGGGCAAAAGACAGACAGACAGACGGACCCGACAGACAGACAGACAGACAGACAGACAGACAGACAGACAGACAGACAGATGGGCAAACAGATAGAAAGATGGGCAGACAGACGGATGGACAGACAGACAGACAGACGGATGAACAGAGAGGCAGACAGGCAGAGAGGCAGACAAACGGACAGAGAGACAGACAGGCAGGAAGACAGATGGGCAGACAGATGGGCAGACAGATGGGCAAACAGACAGACACAGACAAATGGGCAGACAGACAGAGGGACAGACAGGCAGGCAGACAGGCAGACAGAGAGGCAGACATGCAGGCAGACAGATGGGAGGACAGAGAGGCAGACAGGCAGGCATACAGACAGACAGACAGACAGACAGACAGACAGACAGACAGACAGACAGGCAGGCAGGCAGGCAGACAGGCAGGCAGGCAGACAGACGGACTGTGCCCTTAGTTGACACACTCTCATCGTCATTCTCTCTCTCTCTCTCTCTCTCTCTCTCTCTCTCTCTCTCTCTCTCTCTCTCTCTCTCTCTCTCTCTCTCTCTCTCTCTCTCTCTCTCTCTCTCAGGAAGCAGCTCTCCCTCGTTACCTGGAAGGCGGTGCTTCTCCGCAGGGCTTCCAGATCTTCCTGCCAATCGGGACCACAGGGGGCGGGTTCAACCTGCCCTCCTCCATGTTCATTGGTCAGCCCGGGGAGAAGCGGGCGTCACCCGATCCCTCATCGGACGAGCAGCTGGCCTGCCATTGGATGAAGGTATGTGATTGACAGGTGGACAGGAGAGGGGGTGTGTGTGGATGGGATAGAGTACCCTGGGATGCATTCAGAATCGTAACATTGCAAAACTCTTCACAACAGTTTACTGTTTATACCTGTATTTCCTTTGTACTCACACACTCATAATGTTCCCGACAAATGTACATCCATCCATTGATGCAGAACACATTACTATCTGAATTGCACTGCGATAACTGTCAGCATGTACTTCAAATGCGTGGAAGTATGAGTATGACTTTTTCATATACAGCATATACATGTATCATATGCTCAGCTCCAGTTCACTTACCTGAAATGCTCTAGTCTAAACGGACTCTTTCCCCATTCTACCTCTCTCTCTCTCTCTCTCTCTCTCTCTCTCTGTCCTTCCCTTTCTCTCTACCTCTCCCTCATCCCTCTCTTCCTCCCTCTCTCTCTGCTCTCCCTCCTTCCCTTTCTCTCTACCTCTCCCTCATCCCTGTCTTCCTCCCTCTCTCTCTGCTCTCTCTCCTTCCCTTTCTCACTACCTCTCCCTCATCCCTGTCTTCCTCCCTCTCTCTCTGCTCTCCCTCCTTCCCTTTCTCACTACCTCTCCCTCATCCCTGTCTTCCTCCCTCTCTCTCTGCTCTCTCTGTCCTTCCCCTTCTCTACCTCTCCCTCATCCCTCTCTTCCTCTCTCTCTCTCTCTGCTCTCTAGTGCCACCTGCTGTTTGACTCGTTACAGGACCTGGTGGATCACATCAATGACTACCATGTCAAACCTGAAAAGGATTCTGGGTACTGCTGCCACTGGGAGGGCTGTGCCCGCAACGGGAGGGGATTCAACGCCAGGTAGGAGGGTCTTATTCTTCAGCATATAGGTATGAGGGTCTCTGATCTTCAGAAATGAAGGTGCCCCTAATCAGATTTAAAAGTGGATAAAAAATGTTCTGACTCTTTTTTAACATATTACTATAAAGACATACACTGAGTGTACCAAACATTAGGAACACCTGCTCTTTCCATGACAGACTGACTATGATCCCTCATTGATGTCACCTGTTAAATCCACTTCAATCACTGTACAGTCGTGACCAAAAGTTTTGAGAATGACACAAATATTGATTTCCACAAAGTTTGCTGCTTCATTGTCTTCAGGTATTTTTGTCAGATGTTACTATGGAATACTGAAGTACAATTACAAGCATTTCATAAGTGTCAAAGGCTTTTATTGACAATTACATGAAGTTGATGCAAAGAGTCAATATTTGCAATGTTGACCGTTCTTTTTCAAGACCTCTGCAATCCACCCTGGCATGCTGTCAATTAACTCCTGGGCCACATCCTGACTGATGGCAGCCCATTCTTGCATAATCAATGCTTGGAATTTGTCAGAATTTGTGGGTTTTTGTTTGTCCACCCACCTCTTGAGGATTGACCACAAGTTCTCAATGGGATTAAGGTCTGGGGAGATTCCTGGCCATGGACCCCAAATATTGATGTTTTGTTCCCAGAGCCACTTAGTTATCACTTTTGCCTTATGGCAAGGTGCTCCATCATGCTGGAAAAGGCATTGTTCATCACCAAACTGTTCCTGGATGGTTGGGAGAAGTTGCTCTCGAAGAATGTGTTGGTAACATTCTTTATTCATGGCTGTGTTGTGAGTGAGCCCACTCTCTTGGCTGAGAAGCAACCCCACACATGAATGGTCTCAGGATGCTTTACTGTTGGCATGACACAGGACTGATGGTAGCTGATTTTTTCCGGATGCCCCAAACAATCGGAAAGGGGATTTATCAGAGAAAAGCACTTTACCCCAGTCCTCAGCAGTCCAATCCAAAAAATCTGTCTCTCACAGTTGAAGTGTACCTATGATAAAAATTACAGACCTCTAAATGCTTTGTAAGTAGGAAAACCTGCAAAATCGGCAGTGTATCAAATACTCATTCTCCCCACTGTATATATGTGTGTAAAGCTTTATTCACTCTGTGTGTGTGTGTGTGTGTGTGTGTGTGTGTGTGTGTGTGTGTGTGTGTGTGTGTGTGTGTGTGTGTGTGTGTGTGTGTGTGTGTGTGTGTGTGTTTGTGTGATCCCTCCAGGTACAAGATGTTGATCCACATCAGGACTCACACCAATGAGAAGCCTCACCACTGTCCCACCTGCAACAAGAGCTTTTCTCGCCTGGAGAACCTCAAGATACACACACGCTCACACACAGGTCAGTACACACACAGGTCAGTACACACACACAGGTCAGTACACACACACAGGTCAGTACACACACACAGGTCAGTACACACACACAGGTCAGTACACACACAGGTCAGTACACACACACAGGTCAGTACACACACACAGGTCAGTACACACACAGGTCAGTACACACACACAGGTCAGTACACACACACAGGTCAGTACACACACAGGTCAGTACACACACACAGGTCAGTACACACACACAGGTCAGTACACACACAGGTCAGTACACACACACAGGTCAGTACACACACACAGGTCAGTACACACACAGGTCAGTACACACACACAGGTCAGTACACACACACAGGTCAGTACACACACACAGGTCAGTACACACACACAGGTCAGTACACACACAGGTCAGTACACACACAGGTCAGTACACACACAGGTCAGTACACACACACAGGTCAGTACACACACACAGGTCAGTACACACACACAGGTCAGTACACACACAGGTCAGTACACACACATAGGTCAGTTTGATTATTTTTTGCTAAAGAACAGCTGTTTATTTCTCCTCTAAAGGCTGTCTCGCGGGGTTAGGAAACCGCGGGGGTAAGAGTCCGCTGTGCTGTTATGTCTCTTTGTCAGAACCTCTCGCAGTGTTTTTTATTGTGGTTGTGGGGTACTTCTGGTCAGATTAAAGGCATGCATACATGTCACACACACACACACACACACACACACACACACACACACACACACACACACACACACACACACACACACACACACACACACACACACACACACACACACACACACACACACACACACACACACACACACACACACACACACACACACACACACACACACACACACACACACACACACACACACACACACACACACACACACACACACACACACACACACACACACACACACACACACACACACACACACACACACACACACACACACACACACACACACACACACACACACACACACACACACACACACACACACACCGGCATATAGCCTTTAATGCACACCGTCATTTAAAGATGCTTTTCTGACATGCCTGTCCAGGAAGAAATGCTAATACCATATGCATTCCAAAATCTGAAGATCTGTCAGTTGACATGAAAATTCACATCCATCCTTCTCTCCTCTTTCCCTCTCCCAGGAGAGAAGCCGTACATCTGTCCGTACGAGGGCTGCAGCAAGCGCTACTCCAACTCCAGCGACCGCTTCAAACACACGCGCACCCACTACGTGGACAAGCCCTACTACTGCAAGATGGCTGGCTGCCTTAAACGCTACACCGACCCCAGCTCCCTCCGCAAACACATCAAGGCCCACGGACACTTCGTCGCGACCCAGGAACAGGCCTCCTCAGCCGGGCTCGGGGTGTTCCTCAAAGGGGGTGGTCTCCACGGAGGTAACGGTGGAGGGGTCTCAGAGATGGGCTATGTCGGCGGGGCCCATATTATCATCCCAGGAGGGGCGGCCATGGCTTCTCTCCTAGGGGGCCACCATCTAGGGGCCTCGCTGCCTCTCTCGGCCATGTGTGGCCCCCTGGATCTCAGCAGACTAGGTCACCCTGGAGCCTCCTTGTTCTCACTAGGTAGTGGAGGTGGGGGATTGGGTTGGTGTGATT
>NW_026290799.1:517500-563385 GCF_023373465.1 Oncorhynchus keta
AACTTTGAGTTAAATGTAAATACAGTATTTTTTGATTTTCTGACCAATACATGTTTAATTTTGAGTGCCGACAGTAAACAACCTTTTAAGTAGACTGACTGGAAAGGATCGTGCGGAAATAGAAACCCAGTATAGATCCTATCTGCTTCACAGTGAAAGCATCTCTAATATCTGATCAGATATGAACACTGTTCCCCTTATGACACTGATGAAGCCCTATTAGGTGAAAACTAAAGATGGAATACATTTGAATTTACTTCACTGTAGATACAGAGTGGGAACCTTCCTCATGTTCCTATTCATAACGAATGACTGTTTTGGTCTAAAAGTAGGCGACGTCAATAATCTATACTCTACATGTGCGCTGGGATTCCACCCTTTTCATTCCCTGACTGTAGGCAGGTTTCCATTGACCAGGTTAATTCGACGAAAGCAATGTTGCGAAAAAAAAATCATTGCGACATGGCAGATGGCATATCACAGGAGGTTGGTGGCACCTTAATTGGGGAGGACAGGCTCGTGGTAATACCTGGAGCGGAATAAGTAGAATAGCATCAAAGACACAGTTAGATGCCATTCCATTGGCTCTGCTCCAGCACTCAGCAGCCATCCTCCCCTCAGCCATCCTCCCCTCAGCAGCCTCCACTGTGGCAGACATAGAAAACACTTTCTAAAGCCTGACAACATTGTTATCCGTTCCTCAGCAGTGGAATTTTCTTTTGTCGAACTTTCTTTATTGCAACAATTGATTATTTTTCAACTATAAAAGTCATGTGTCTTTGCAGGACAATGATTGTCCTGACTTTCAAGAATGTTGTTTTGCCTTGCTTTTCTGGTTGGCTGGCAAGTTTCACCATCCAATTATTTCAGATCTACAAGAGTGTAGGTTTCACCATGGCACGTACGTGGCGGTACCTGGCAGTACCTGGTGGTGCCTGGCGGTGCCTGGCGGTACCTGCTGCCCCATATACATAGACATGGAACCACTGGTAACTTTTTTTAAATTTTAAAATGTATTTAAGTCAAGTCAATTTTAGTCAAGTCAGTTAAGATCAAATTCTTATTCACAATAATGGCCTATATATATATATATATATATATCGGACAAAACACACATCATGACACTAGTCACATTAATAATAATGTTTACATACTGCTTTACTAATTTCATATGCATATACTGTATTATATTCTACTGTGTTTTAGTCAATGCCAGTCCAACATTGCTTGTCCTAATTTTGACATATTTCTTAATTCCACTCTTTTACTTTTAGATTTGTGTGTATTGTTGTGAATCGTTAGAGCTAGGAACACAAGCATTTCTCTACACCCGCATCTGCTAAATATGTGTATGTGACCAATAATATTTTATTTTATTTGACATGACAATTATTAGAATATAGCAAATATTATTAACTTATTGCATTCTATACATGCTGACTTTCACAGGCTATAGGTGGGAAACAGATAGGGGGAAACAGATAGGGGGGAAACAGATAGGGGGAAACAGATAGGTGGGAAACAGATAGGTGGGAAACAGATAGGTGGGAAACAGATAGGGGGGAAACAGATAGGGGGGAAACAGATAGGTAGGAAACAGATAGGTAGGAAACAGATAGGTAGGAAACAGATAGGGGGGAAACAGATAGGTGGGAAACAGATAGGGGGAAACAGATAGGTGGGAAACAGATAGGTAGGAAACAGATAGGTAGGAAACAGATAGGGGGGAAACAGATAGGTGGGAAACAGATAGGTAGGAAACAGATAGGTGGGAAACAGATAGGTGGGAAACAGATAGGTAGGAAACAGATAGGTAGGAAACAGATAGGTAGGAAACAGATAGGTGGGAAACAGATAGGTAGGAAACAGATAGGTAGGAAACAGATAGGGGGGAAACAGATAGGTGGGAAACAGATAGGTAGGAAACAGATAGGTGGGAAACAGATAGGTGGGAAACAGATAGGTAGGAAACAGATAGGTAGGAAACAGATAGGTAGGAAACAGATAGGTGGGAAACAGATAGGTGGGAAACAGATAGGTAGGAAACAGATAGGTAGGAAACAGATAGGGGGGAAACAGATAGGTGGGAAACAGATAGGTAGGAAACAGATAGGTGGGAAACAGATAGGTGGGAAACAGATAGGTGGGAAACAGATAGGTAGGAAACAGATAGGTGGGAAACAGATAGGTGGGAAACAGATAGGTAGGAAACAGATAGGTAGGAAACAGATAGGTGGGAAACAGATAGGTAGGAAACAGATAGGTAGGAAACAGATAGGGGGGAAACAGATAGGTGGGAAACAGATAGGTAGGAAACAGATAGGTGGGAAACAGATAGGTGGGAAACAGATAGGTAGGAAACAGATAGGGGGGAAACAGATAGGGGGGAAACAGATAGGTGGGAAACAGATAGGTAGGAAACAGATAGGTGGGAAACAGATAGGTGGGAAACAGATAGGTAGGAAACAGATAGGTGGGAAACAGATAGGTGGGAAACAGATAGGTAGGAAACAGATAGGTAGGAAACAGATAGGTGGGAAACAGATAGGTGGGAAACAGATAGGTAGGAAACAGATAGGGGGGAAACAGATAGGGGGGAAACAGATAGGTGGGAAACAGATAGGTAGGAAACAGATAGGTGGGAAACAGATAGGTAGGAAACAGATAGGTGGGAAACAGATAGGTGGGAAACAGATAGGTGGGAAACAGATAGGTGGGAAACAGATAGGTAGGAAACAGATAGGTGGGAAACAGATAGGTAGGAAACAGATAGGTGGGAAACAGATAGGTGGGAAACAGATAGGTGGGAAACAGATAGGTGGGAAACAGATAGGTAGGAAACAGATAGGTAGGAAACAGATAGGTAGGAAACAGATAGGTGGGAAACAGATAGGTGGGAAACAGATAGGTGGGAAACAGATAGGTGGGAAACAGATAGGTAGGAAACAGATAGGTGGGAAACAGATAGGTAGGAAACAGATAGGTGGGAAACAGATAGGTGGGAAACAGATAGGTGGGAAACAGATAGGTGGGAAACAGATAGGTGGGAAACAGATAGGTAGGAAACAGATAGGTAGGAAACAGATAGGTGGGAAACAGATAGGTGGGAAACAGATAGGTGGGAAACAGATAGGTGGGAAACAGATAGGTAGGAAACAGATAGGTGGGAAACAGATAGGTGGGAAACAGATAGGTGGGAAACAGATAGGTGGGAAACAGATAGGTAGGAAACAGATAGGTGGGAAACAGATAGGTAGGAAACAGATAGGTGGGAAACAGATAGGTGGGAAACAGATAGGTGGGAAACAGATAGGTGGGAAACAGATAGGTGGGAAACAGATAGGTGGGAAACAGATAGGTGGGAAACAGATAGGTGGGAAACAGATAGGTGGGAAACAGATAGGTGGGAAACAGATAGGTGGGAAACAGATAGGTGGGAAACAGATAGGTGGGAAACAGATAGGTGGGAAACAGATAGGTGGGAAACAGATAGGTGGGAAACAGATAGGTGGGAAACAGATAGGTGGGAAACAGATAGGTGGGAAACAGATAGGTGGGAAACAGATAGGTGGGAAACAGATAGGTGGGAAACAGATAGGTGGGAAACAGATAGGTGGGAAACAGATAGGTGGGAAACAGATAGGTGGGAAACAGATAGGTGGGAAACAGATAGGTGGGAAACAGATAGGTGGGAAACAGATAGGTGGGAAACAGATAGGTGGGAAACAGATAGGTGGGAAACAGATAGGGGAAACAGATAGGTGGGAAACAGATAGGTGGGAAACAGATAGGTAGGAAACAGATAGGTGGGAAACAGATAGGTGGGAAACAGATAGGTGGGAAACAGATAGGTGGGAAACAGATAGGTGGGAAACAGATAGGTGGGAAACAGATAGGTAGGAAACAGATAGGTAGGAAACAGATAGGTGGGAAACAGATAGGTAGGAAACAGATAGGGGGAAACAGATAGGTGGGAAACAGATAGGTGGGAAACAGATAGGTGGGAAACAGATAGGTGGGAAACAGATAGGTGGGAAACAGATAGGTGGGAAACAGATAGGTGGGAAACAGATAGGTAGGAAACAGATAGGTGGGAAACAGATAGGTGGGAAACAGATAGGTGGGAAACAGATAGGTGGGAAACAGATAGGTAGGAAACAGATAGGTGGGAAACAGATAGGTGGGAAACAGATAGGTGGGAAACAGATAGGTGGGAAACAGATAGGTGGGAAACAGATAGGTGGGAAACAGATAGGGGGGAAACAGATAGGTGGGAAACAGATAGGTAGGAAACAGATAGGGGGGGAAACAGATAGGTGGGAAACAGATAGGTAGGAAACAGATAGGGGGAAACAGATAGGTGGGAAACAGATAGGTGGGAAACAGATAGGGGGGAAACAGATAGGTGGGAAACAGATAGGTAGGAAACAGATAGGGGGGAAACAGATAGGTGGGAAACAGATAGGTAGGAAACAGATAGGGGGGAAACAGATAGGGGGGAAACAGATAGGGGGGAAACAGATAGGTGGGAAACAGATAGGTAGGAAACAGATAGGTGGGAAACAGATAGGTGGGAAACAGATAGGGGGGAAACAGATAGGTGGGAAACAGATAGGGGGAAACAGATAGGGGGAAACAGATAGGGGGAAACAGATAGGTAGGAAACAGATAGGGGGAAACAGATAGGTGGGAAACAGATAGGGGGAAACAGATAGGTGGGAAACAGATAGGTGGGAAACAGATAGGTGGGAAACAGATAGGGGAAACAGATAGGGGGAAACAGATAGGGGGAAACAGATAGGGGGAAACAGATAGGGGGAAACAGATAGGGGAAACAGATAGGTGGGAAACAGATAGGTGGGAAACAGATAGGGGGGAAACAGATAGGGGGGAAACAGATAGGGGGGAAACAGATAGGGGGGAAACAGATAGGGGGAAACAGATAGGTGGGAAACAGATAGGTGGGAAACAGATAGGGGGAAACAGATAGGTGGGAAACAGATAGGGGGAAACAGATAGGGGGAAACAGATAGGTGGGAAACAGATAGGGGGGAAACAGATAGGTGGGAAACAGATAGGTGGGAAACAGATAGGTGGGAAACAGATAGGGGGAAACAGATAGGTGGGAAACAGATAGGTGGGAAACAGATAGGTGGGAAACAGATAGGTGGGAAACAGATAGGTGGGAAACAGATAGGTAGGAAACAGATAGGTGGGAAACAGATAGGTGGGAAACAGATAGGTGGGAAACAGATAGGTGGGAAACAGATAGGTGGGAAACAGATAGGTGGGAAACAGATAGGTGGGAAACAGATAGGTGGGAAACATATAGGTGGGAAACAGATAGGTAGGAAACAGATAGGTGGGAAACAGATAGGGGGGGAAATAGATAGGTGGGAAACAGATAGGTGGGAAACAGATAGGTGGGAAACAGATAGGTAGGAAACAGATAGGGGGAAACAGATAGGGGGAAACAGATAGGTAGGAAACAGATAGGGGGAAACAGATAGGTAGGAAACAGATAGGTGGGAAACAGATAGGGGGGGAAATAGATAGGTAGGAAACAGATAGGTGGGAAACAGATAGGTAGGAAACAGATAGGTGGGAAACAGATAGGTGGGAAACAGATAGGTGGGAAACAGATAGGTGGGAAACAGATAGGTGGGAAACAGATAGGTGGGAAACATATAGGTGGGAAACAGATAGGTGGGAAACAGATAGGTGGGAAACAGATAGGTAGGAAACAGATAGGTGGGAAACAGATAGGTAGGAAACAGATAGGTGGGAAACAGATAGGTGGGAAACAGATAGGTGGGAAACAGATAGGTAGGAAACAGATAGGTGGGAAACATATAGGTGGGAAACAGATAGGTGGGAAACAGATAGGTGGGAAGGCATACAGGATATCGACAATTTCTTAACGCGCAATTTCCCTCAATGCATAATTGAAACACTTCGACCACTAACTACATTTTTATTCAACACTGTAGAGCCCCTCTGACTTTCTCCACCAATGGCTTTTGAGAACGAGGCGTGGCAAGAGGACGGGAGTCAAGGACATGCAAAAATATTTATGCCTATAACCCATCCTCTAAAACTGTGTTTCCCAACCCTAGTCCTCCAGTACCCACTCCAGAACACATTTTCATTGTAGCCCTGGACAGACGCGCCTCATTCAACTCATTGAGGATTTGATGATTAGTTGACAAGTTGAATCAGGTGTGATTGTCCAGGCTTACAATGAAAATGTGTACTGTTGGGGAACTGGAGGAACAGGGTTGGGAACCACAGCTCTCGAAGAGCAGCTATATTCTAAGGAATGGTAGAGCCAAGCAACCTAAGCAAATATACTTTTATGAATGACAGATGAGACATTTATATATCACTATTTTGACAGGTTCTAATGTACGGAAGAGTATCAAATCAAATTGTATTTTTCACATGCTTTGTAAACAACAGGTGTAGACTAACAATTAAATGATTACTTTATGGCCCTTCCCAATAATGCAGAGAGAAGATTTTTGAAATTATACAAATAATAATAACACCAGGAATAAATACACAATGAGTAACGATAACTTGGCTGTGTACACAGTACCAAGTCGATGTGCAGGGGTACGAGGTAATAACATGGCTATATACACAGGGTACCAGTACCAAGTCGATGTGCAGGGGTACGAGGTAATAACATGGCTATATACACAGGGTACCAGTACCAAGTCGATGTGCAGGGGTACGAGGTAATAACATGGCTATATACACAGGGTACCAGTACCAAGTCGATGTACCGGGTGTACGAGGTCATTTAGATATGTACATATTGGATAAAGTGACTAGGCAACAGGATAGATAATAAACATTAGCAGCAGTGTATTTGATGAGTCAAACGAGTTTGTGCTAAAAGCGTCCATGCAGATAGTCTGGGTAGCTATTTGGTTAACTACACTACATGGCCACAAATTTGTGGACACCCCATCAAATTAATGGATTTGGGCTATTTTAGCCACATCCGTTGCTGACAGGTGTAAAAAAATGTAGCACCCCGCCATGCAATCTCCATAGACAAACATTGTCAGTAGAATGGCTCATACTCAAGGGCTCAGTGGCTTTCAAGGTGGCAGCGTCATAGGATGCTACCTTTTCAACATGTCAGTTCGTCAAATTCCGGCCCTGGTAGAGCTGCCCTGGTCAACTGTAAGTGCTGTTATCGTCAAATGTAAAAGTCTAGGAGCAACAACGGCTCTGCCACGAAGTGGTAGCTCACACAAGCTTACAGAACGGGACCGCAGAGTGCTGAAGCGCGTAGTGGGTAAAAATCATCTGTCTTCAGTTGCAACACACACTACCGAGTTCCAAACTGCCTCTGGAAGCAACATCAGCACAATAACTGTTCGTAGTGAGCTTCATGAAATGGGTTTTCATGGCCGAGCCACTGCACACAAGCCTAAGATCACCATGCACAATGCCAAGCATCGGCTGGAGTTGTGTAAAGCTCGCTGTCATTGACGGAGTGATGAATCACGCGTCACCATCTGGCAGTCCAACGGATGAATCTGGGTTTGGTGGATGCCAGGAGACCACTACCTGCCCCAATGCATAGTGCCAACTGTCAAGTTTGGTGGATGAGGAATATTGGTCTGGGGCTGTTTTTCATGGTTCGGGCTAGGCCCCTTAGTTCCAGTGAAGGGAAATTGTAATGCTACATAATTCTGTATATAATTCTGTGCCTTCCCAGAAGAGTGGAGAATGTTATAGCAGCAAAGGGTGGACCAACTCCATATTAATGCCCATGATTTTGGAATGAGATGTTTGAGGAGCAGGTGTCCACATACTTCTGGTCATGTAGTGTATTTCATCCAAGTCCTTGTGGTGAGATACACACTGTAGGTAGAGACAGTTGAGTTGTGTGTGTAGCAGTCTTATGGCTTGGGGGTAGAAGCTTTCAGGGTCCTTTGGTTTCAGACTTGGTGCATCGATACTGCTTGCAGTGCGGTAGCAGAGAGAACAGTCTATTTTAACAGAATAGTACTCAGTTGTCTTTGACAATTTTTAGGGCCTTCCTCTGTCACCGCCGGAAATAGAGGTCCTGGGTGGCAGGGAGCTCTGCCCCACGCACGATTTTGATTTTTAATGAAATTGTCAAAACACAATTTCGAGAATACAGTAGCAATCTTTCGAGAATAGAGTAGCAATCTTTCG
Source organism: Oncorhynchus keta (assembly GCF_023373465.1). Classification (NCBI taxonomy): domain Eukaryota; kingdom Metazoa; phylum Chordata; class Actinopteri; order Salmoniformes; family Salmonidae; genus Oncorhynchus; species Oncorhynchus keta. The sequence goes on from NW_026290799.1 coordinate 525,700, forward strand.
AGAATAGAGTAGCAATCTTTCGAGAACAATCTTTCTAGAACAGAGTAGCAATCTTTCGAGAATAGAGTAGCAATCTTTCGAGAATAGAGTGGCAATCTTTCGAGAATAGAGTAGCAATCTTTCGAGAATAGAGTAGTAATCTTTCGAGAATAGAGTAGCAATCTTTCGAGAATAGAGTAGCGATCTTTCGAGAATAGAGTAGGAATCTTTCGAGAATAGAGTAGCAATCTTTCGAGAATAGAGTAGCAATCTTTTGAGAATAGAGTAGCAATCTTTCTAGAATAGAGTAGCAATCTTTCGAGAATAGAGTAGCAATCTTTCGAGCATAGAGTGGCAATCTTTCGAGAATAGAGTAGCAATCTTTCGAGAATAGAGTGGCAATCTTTCGAGAATAGAGTGACAATCTTTCGAGAATAGAGTAGCAATCTTTCGAGAACAGAGTGACAATCTTTCGAGAATAGAGTGACAATCTTCGAGCATCAAGGCGTGGTTATATTTCAAAATGAAAGTGTGTATTGGGTTATTGAAATGGGTCACTGTTGAAATGCCTGAGTTAGATGACACATAATAACCAGATGATTAATAACTATTAAGACCTGGAAGAGGTTGTGCCACAGATTGAGTGTTTCCAGAAGGAGGAACCACACGGACATGGATGAGGTATTTCATCCAAGTCCGTGTGGAGACGGGCGGGTTGTGTGTGTTTGCAGGTGTGTGTGTGTGTGGGCGGTAAAAAGTTTTGTGCAAAACAAACAAATGGCCACCAATCTAATGATCTAATACACTCTTTCAAAGAGGCGTCACTGCGCACTAATGCTTATCAATCACTCGCACACACAAAATCACGATCTTGGCACTGTCACTGAATGCAAAGACAACTGTGATCTGAGTCCCTGTCCTTATGCCCTCAGAATTTGCTTCGACGTTCTGCTGCGTAGCCTAGGCAAAAACTTCGGTGCTCAATGGCAACTGTTAAAGCGACCATTGTGCTTTACTAACAGTAGTATTCCCCCCGTATGGCAACTATCCTTCTCACAAATGTCGGCAAGTAGGACACGTGAGCAGCACCCCAAATAAAACGAATTATTTTGGAATCCTGGAGACCGGGAATGTGTATGTCCCATGTCAAGCTGCTCTCTAAATTAGCTACAACACTGCTATTTTGCAGCCCATTATAAACCTATAGCGGCCCACTCGATTGAGTACCCTAGCCTGTAGGCCTGTAGGCTAATCGTGCGTTAATGTGGGCTAGTGAAAGTAAATTATAGGCCTATCCAACGGCTGCGGGAGGCATAAACCATGAAGAAGGGGTTTTACACCAAGTGTCTGTAGGACGAGATGCAACTCATTGCCCACTCCTGCACGCGCAAACCAGCTAATCTGAGGCACTGTTTGAATATATTCAAGGAATGGATTCTCCCTTTCTTAAAATAATCATTGATCTAAATATAAGCCTATTAGATAGACGATGATAGGCTATGTGCTATAAAGAAATAATCACTGATCTGACATGGTCAGATGGTAGCCTAGGGTTTCCATCCGTGCTTCTCTACAGGGACCCGCAATCCTTTCCCCCACAATCCGTGACCTACATTCACAAGATAATAAACCTAGGCCTATGAGGCTATATCATTTAAAGTGTAGTTTACATAAAACATTCATGCTATTGCTCACAAATGTGTAAATTAACCTTTCGTTTCAACATATAGGCTGCTGGCCAAGCTGTTATTATAGTATAGTATGCATGGTGTTGGCATATGCAGGGGATTGAGGACAACTTTATAGCGAATTTGAAGGGCACCATGACCTGGACTGATGCATGCACCTCTTCGTGTCTGGCAACGCACCATGGCCGTTCGGTAGAATGGTATTGCCTTGGCGATATCGTTTTGTGTGTCACACACACGCACACTTGCATACACACACACAACCCACTCTCTACCTATGTATTGTATGTAACCACACGGACTTGTGTGGTTCCTCCGGTCCTAATACTTATAATAATATTATTATGATGTGCTAGAGGAGAAAGGATTCCGTTGTTACTAAAGCCAATTCTAAAGTATAGTTTCACCAGGTCATGTAACTCAGGTATTATACGCGCACAGCAACAGGGAGCCAGGGAGGCTTGCAGTTAACCACATCCCCTGTATAAATATAAATATGAATATAAATATAACTGCGACTTTATTCTCAAAATGTCAACTTAATTCCCAAAATGTTGACTTTATTCTCGAAACTACATTTTAATTTTATTCTCAAAATATTGACACTTCATTCTCGAAATCATCAAAAACCAACACCCATCAGCGTTTATTGAATGTTTATCTTCACTTGGCCCGAATACTCTTCCATACAAATATGACCATGTTGATCTACCAATCTAACCTCTATTTTCTTCTTCTCCCATTTAGTCAAGTTGTGGTCGAGAGCCCTGTACGACCACTGCGGTCTCTGGTGCAGCTGTGTTTCATCTTCCTCCTCTTCCTGTCCACGGTCATCGTGATCATCCTCTTAGGTTTTCCTGACAGATTCTCCCAGACAGACTGGTGGACAAACCTATCACTGTACACATACTACCATAGATGGACCAACCCCGACCGCCACCGTGGACCATCCCCAACCACCATTCCCCCAACCACAGTACCAGCCCCACCCTCAACCACCATACGTCCGCTACCAACCAATCACAACCACTTGGGCTACCCTCGTAACTACCACTTCATCGTAGACGAACCGGACAAGTGTAATACCCAGGCCCCGTTCCTGGTGCTGATAGTCCCCGTGGCGCCCGGTAACCTGGCCGCCAGGGATGCCATCCGCAGGACGTGGGGTAATGAGACCCTGGTGCAGGGGAAGAAGGTACAGACGCTATTCATGCTAGGACTTCCTGGAGGACCAGTTGCCCAGGAGCTGCAGGAGAAGGTTGGTCTTGATTGTTTTAGCTTGATTTAGTGTTGTGTTTATTTTTTTAAAGTGTGTTGGGGTTGTTAATATTTAAATAGAGTTTGATTTGATTTTGATTTGATTGTGACTTGAGCTGACCTAACTTTGACTTTGACTCGACTTTTGACTCGACTTTGACTCTTGACTTTGATTTGAAGGTGAACCAGGAGAGCCAAGTGCATCATGATCTACTCCAGAGCAACTTCCTGGACTCTTACCTCAACCTCACCATTAAGACCATGGTGATTATGGACTGGCTGGCCACCCACTGCACCAATGCCACCTACGCCATGAAGATTGACTCAGACATGTTCCTCAACGTAGAGAACCTGATGACTATGTTGCTGAGACCGGACGTCCCCAAGGTTAACTTTATTTTTATTTTATTCAACCCAACCTCCACCTCTTTGGGGGACAGCTTTATTACTGTCTGTCTGTCTGTCTGTCTGTCTGTCTGTCTGTCTGTCTGTCTGTCTGTCTGTCTGTCTGTCTGTCTGTCTGTCTGTCTGTCTGACTTACTAAGTTTATTTTTTTTTTCACCTTCTAAATCTTTAATAATTCTATACAAAGATGAAATTCCTTCCCTACTTCCCAAGGTGAACTACCTGACGGGGATGCTGATGTGGGATCGCCCGGTCATCCGGAACCCCAACTCTAAATGGTATGTTCCGGTGGAGATGTTAGCCGACGACCGATACCCGACCTACACACTTGGTATGGGATACGTGTTCTCCAACGACCTGCCGGAGAGGTTCGTGGCGGTATCCAAGGACATCAAGCTTTTTAATATAGAAGACGCCTATGTTGGCGCCTGTATGAAGAAACTGGGCCTCTCGCCCACAAACTCACCAGATCCTTGGCAATGGAAGGCCTATCTCGGCAAGTACAATCGCTGTGAATTTTCCAAAGTCATCACCTATATTTTGAGCCGCTCGTCCCAGATTGTGGAATACTGGATGGACCTGAAGAAGACACCTGGTTCACCCTGTCACTGACCTAGTGTCCATTTGGTATTTTTCATCCTAATGGTCGAGTCTCAGTCTAGGTAGCCAAACAGATATATATACCTGTATATATCGATGAAAGAAACACAGCTGTAGCTCTGCCACCTTCCACCTCAGATGTGGAAGGCTGACATCAGCGCATGTGGTGGATTGAGATGCAGCCCATGCAATAAAACAGATTGAGATGCAGCCCATGCAATAAAACAGATATCTCTAGCTTAAACAGACCGTTTCTGATGGGAATTTTTATGTTACGCTTATTCAATTTCCGCGCGGACATTGACTCTGGTACTAGTACTAAGATTCAGGGACTCTATCAGTGAAAGGTTGCTAGTTCAAATCCCCTAACAGACAAGGTGAAAAATATCTGTCGATGTGCCCTTGAGCAAGGCACTTAACCCTAATTTCTTCAATGTTGATAATGACTGACCTTGGCTGTAACCCCATTCTTGGGGGGTGTGAGATATGCAAAAAAAAGGCACCTGGGGCACCTTGTTAAGACTCAATTACCCATAATGACATTGGGTAGGGTAGGAAATAAAGATGGGTGGTGGTGGGGCTGGTCGGGATGATGAAGTTAGGTCATTGAGTAGTTCTGAACTTGTAATGACTGTCGGAATGTGATATCTTACTTTCAAAGTCTTAATTTACAATGGTGGAACATACTTTGCAAAGGGATCCTTTGTGATTTTGTGATCCCGAATCTCAGGAATCCAAACAAATCCAGACAGATAGGAGGATGGGATCAGCATCTGTCTAGTCTCTTGTGATAGATTAACACTTTCACAGGCCAAAACTTACACAAGATTTGTCTCTGTTCACACAAGATTAGTCTCTGTTCACACAAGATTAGTCTCTGTTCACACAAGATTTGTCTCTGCCCACACGAGATTTGTCTCTGTGTTACATGATCATCTGTCTGCCAAATTCCATGGTGTTGTGACACCATTCGGGTGACGGAGTTCTAGAAACCAGTTGGGTAACCTGTAAGAAACACAAAAGCCATCCATTATGAATGATTCAGTCTCTAACTCTCAAAAACAATTGAAAGGAAGATTATTCTGTACATAAAAAAAATAGTTTTGCCAAGATGTATTTGCTTAGTGAATTAACAGTAGCCCGTAGGCCTAGACCTTGCCCAAACCAAGTAGACCGATATAACAGTATCAAATATATAACAGCATAAGATATTTATTTTACTGGGTGAGTTCTTTTTCAATTCAGCGACATCTACATTAATAATTAAGTTACATATATTGTTCAACAAAGCCTCTTTTTATATCGGCATCGGTATATTAAGTCACACATTATGTTACACAAAGCTTCTCTCATCATGTTTGCTTAGCATGACACTGATAAAATGCTGTTTGACTTCTATGTACGTATTGCACAATTAATTTATTTGCAGAACAGTTGACTAAAACCTGGACAAGAATAAGGTGTGTTCCATTGTCAATGAAAGGAGTTCTGTTCTGTTCCATTGTCAACGAAAGGAGTTCTGTTCTGTTCCATTGTCAACGAAAGGAGTTCTGTTCTGTTCCATTGTCAACGAAAGGAGTTCTGTTCTGTTCCATTGTCAACGAAAGGAGTTATGTTCTGTTGTCAACTTCCACAACGAAAGGAGTTCTGTTCTGTTCCATTGTCAATGAAAGGAGTTCTGTTCTGTTCCATTGTCAATGAAAGGAGTTCTGTTCTGTTCTCAACTTTCACAATGAAAGGAGTTACATTTACATTACATTTAAGTCATTTAGCAGACGCTCTTATCCAGAGCGACTTACAAATTGGTGCATTCACCTTATGACATCCAGTGGAACAGCCACTTTACAATAGTGCATCTAAATCTTTTAAGGGGGGGGGGGATTACTTTATCCTATCCTAGGTATTCTTTAAAGAGGTGGGGTTTCAGGTGTCTCCGGAAGGTGGTGATTGACTCCGCTGTCCTGGCGTCGTGAGGGAGTGTGTTCCACCATTGGGGAGCCAGAGCAGCGAACAGTTTTGACTGGGCTGAGCGGGAACTGTACTTCCTCAGTGGTAGGGAGGCGAGCAGGCCAGAGGTGGATGAACGCAGTGCCCTTGTTTGGGTGTAGGGACTGATCAGAGCCTGGAGGTACTGAGGTGCCGTTCCCCTCACAGCTCCGTAGGCAAGCACCATGGTCTTGTAGCGGATGCGAGCTTCAACTGGAAGCCAGTGGAGAGTTCTGTTCTTTTCCATTGTCAACGAAAGGAGTTCTGTTCTGTTCTCAACTTTCACAATGAAAGGAGTTCTGTTCTGTTGTCAACTTCCACAATGAAAGGAGGAGTCCATTATTCTCAATGTCTGATGACTGGTGTAACAAAATAAGATGATATGAGTAATGAGTAATTAGGAAGGTAATGCAGAAGGCTGCAGCCCTGGAAAGCTATGAATCACAGAAGGCTTGTGAGGGGAGGATGGCTCATAATAATGGCTGGAATGAAGGGAATTGTATCAACCACATGGAAAAAATGAGTTTGATACCATTCCATTTATTCCGTTCCAGCCATATGAGCCTGTCCTCCCCGATTTAGGTGCAACCAGCCACCAAGGCTATGAATATGATGTGACATGTGTGTCTATGTTCTTTGTTAAGGACATCATCGTTGTGACAATATGAACAATGATGATATCATACATTTAAAGTTCTTTGAGATTATTTATGTTATGAAAAGCACAATAAAAGTTCAATAAATTCTTTGTATTATTACTATCATAATCATTGACATGGTGAATGCATTGCAGTTGACAACAGGGATCTTTAAAAAGAAGAGAGACATGGTTTAACTGTCAGAGATTTGTCTCGTAGAAGAAAGGCTCTGTCGAAATGTTGACAATAAAGGCTACTTAATACTCTGTTCTCATGTGTTGGTTTCTCTTGTCCTACCAAATAAACTACCCGATGGAAGGAAAGTGGGTACATCCCAAATGGCACCCTATTTCCTATATAGTGTACTACCCATAGGGCTCTGGACAAAAATAAGGCACTATATAGGGAATAGGGTGTCATTTGGAACACAGTAAGTGCTTGTGGTGAGAGAAAACGAGGAAGAGGAAACAAAGGCCATTGCTGAGTCATTCAACTCGTCAGGCAGGTCGTCAGGCAGGCAGGCCGGTAGGCAGGCAGCCAGTATAAGACCTCATTTCTATTTTAGATGGTGGATGGTATTGAGTACAGTATATACATATGAGATGAGTATGTAAACAAAGTGGCATAGTTAAAGTGGCTAGTGATACATGTATTACATAAGGATGCAGTAGATGATATAGAGTACAGTATATACGCATACATATGAGATGAATAATGTAGGGTATGGAAACATTATATTAGGTAGCATTGTTTAAAGTGGCTAGTGATATATTTTACATCATTTCCCATCCATTCCCATTATTAAAGTTGCTGGAGTTGAGTCAGTGTGTTGGCAGCAGCCACTCAATGTTAGTGGTGGCTGTTTAACAGTCTGATGGCCTTGAGATAGAAGCTGTTTTTCAGTCTCTTGGTCCCAGCTTTGATGCACCTGTACTGACCTCGCCTTCTGGATGATAGCGGGGTGAACAGGCAGTGGCTCGGGTAGTTGTTGTCCTTGATGATCTTTATGGCCTTCCTGTAACATCGGGTGGTGTAGGGGTCCTGGAGGGCAGGTAGTTTGCCCCCGGTGATGCGTTGTGCAGAACTCACTACCCTCTGGAGAGCCTTACGGTTGTGGGCGGAGCAGTTGCCGTACCAGGCGGTGATACAGCCCGCCAGGATGCTCTCGATTGTGCATCTGTAGAAGTTTGTGAGTGCTTTTGGTGACAAGCCGTGAGTGTGAGGTTATTTTCCTGACACCACACTCCGAGGGCCCTCACCTCCTCCCTGTAGGACGTCTCGTCGTTGTTGGTAATCAAGCCTACCACTTTTGTGGTCCGCAAACTTGATGATTGAGTTGGAGGCGTGCGTGGCCACGCAGTCGTGGGTGAACAGGGAGTACAGGAGAGGGCTCAGAACGCACCCTTGTGGGGCCCCAGTGTTGAGGATCAGCGGGGTGGAGATGTTGTTGCCTACCCTCACTAGCTAACCACATATGTTATAGCAATTTTGTCAGTCGTTGACGTGGCTTGCAACCAGTGGTTGCCTCGACAGCTGTGGAGCGCACCCTAGGTCTGTCAGACCTCTCTATCTGCTTGGTATAGTTAGGTCATAACAAACCAGACCACCCATAACTAATGCTGCGTTCAAGTGCTAGTTGGAACTAAGAAACTCAGACATTTCAGACTTGCTAACAAATACTTGCTAACGTGCCGCGTTAAACTAATCAGCAAGTCGGACTTTTCTGAGTTTCCTAGTTCTGTGAACGCGGCAACATTCAGCGAGTTTTTAAATGTTTTTATTTTACCCTTATATAACTAGGAAAGTCAGTTAAGAACACATTCTTATTTTCAATGATGGCCTAGAAACAGTGGGTTAACTGCCTATTCAGGGGCAGAACGACAGATTTGAACCTTGTCAGCTCGGGTGTTTGAACTTGCAACCTTCCGGTTACTGGTCCACCGCTCTAACCACTAGCTACCCTGCCGCCCCAAGGGTGCAATCATTACACAGATGATTACCGTTTACGCCAAATGAAATTTAAAAAACGCAAACAATAGTTTCTATTGGATAAATTCTGGTAGGTCCCTCCCTGTTTCGTTCCGTTTGTTCACTAAATGGTAAACAGTTTCCGTAATGAATACACCCCGGCCTCAAGCCTCATGTCCACCAGATTGCTTTCCAGCGGAAGTCATTAATTGTCAATGGAGCAACAATGAGTTGGAGATGCTGCACTAGGCTGCGGTGCGTTCTGTGTTCCGCATGCGTTCAATATTTTCAACTCGTGCATTGCTTTACCGTGCAGTGGTACAAACAGAAGTTCATAAACAGTCAAGCCAGTTAGCTAGCTATGTAACTACAAAGCTAACCACTACATTACCAAAAGTATGTGGACACCTGCTCGCCGAACATCTCATTCCAAAATCATGGGCATTAGAGTTGGTCCCTCCTTTGCTGATATAACAGACTATACACTCTTATGGGAAGGCTTTCCAATAGATCTCGGAACATTCCTGTGGGGACCTGCTTCCATTCAGCCACAAGAGCATTAGAGGTTGGGGACTGATGTTGGGCGATTAGGCTTGGCTCGCAGTCTGCGTTCCAATCAATCTTTACAGTTGGCACTATGCATGGGGCCAGGTAGCGTTCTCCTAGCGTCCGCCAAACCCAGATTCATTCGTCGGACTGCCAGATGGTCACAATAACAGCACTTACAGTTGACTTGTTGGAAAGGTGGCATCCTATGACGGTGCCACGTTGAAAGTCACTGAGCTCTTCAGTAAGGCTATTCTACTGCCAATGTTTGTCTATGGCGATTGCAAGGCGGTGTGCTCGATTTTATACACTGGTCATTAACAGGTGTGGCTGAAGTGGAAGGGGTGTCCACATACTTTTGTATATATAGTGTATATCCAAATTGGACATTAATAACCACATTCAGGGCCTGTTACAATATATACATCATGACGGATTTGAGGAATATCCACTTTGTTTGATCAGATTTGTTGAATGTGCGCAAATCCGGCATCCTTCTTCTCTCCCCAACGCTCTGTGTTCCATTGACCTCTTCGCCGCATCTATAGAACATACATGTTTGTCTGTGATGCAAAGTGTCAGCTATATACAGTTGAAGTTTATATGCACTTAGGTTGGAGTCATTAAAACAAATTTCTTGTTAACAAACTATAGTTTTGGCAAGTCGGTTAGGACATTACTTTGTGCATGACACAAGTCATTTTTCCAACAATTGTTTACAGACAGATTATTTCACTTATAATTCACTGTATCACAATTCCAGTGGGTCAGAAGTTTACATACACGAAGTTGACTGTGCCTTCAAACAGCTTGGAATATTCCAGAAAATGATGTCATGGCCTTAGAAGCTTCTGATAGGCTAATTGACATAATTTGAGTCAATTGGAGGTGTATCTGTGGATGTATTTCAAGTCCTACCTTCAAACGCAGTGCCTCTTTGCTTGATATCATGGGAAAATGTAAAGAAATCAGCCAAGACCTCAGAAAAACAATTGTAGACCTCCACAAGTCTGCTTCATCCTTGGGAGCAATTTCCAAACACCTGAAGATACCACGTTCATCTGTACAAACAATAGTACATAAGTATAAACACCATGGGACCACACAGCCGTGATACCGCTCAGGAAGGAGATGTTTTCTGTCTCCTAGAGATGAACGTACTTTGATGCGAAAAGTGCAAATCAATCCCAGAACAACAGCAAAGGGCCTTGTGAAGATGCTGGAGGAAACAGGTACAAAGTATCTATATCCACAGTAAAACGAGTCCTATATCGACATAACCTGAAAGACCGCTCAGCAAGGAAGAAGCCACTGCTCCAAAACCGCCATAAAAAAAAACAGACTACAGTTTGCAACTGCACATGGGGACAAAGATTGTACTTTTTGGAGAAATGTCCTCTGGTCTGATAAAACAAAAATAGAACTGTTTGGCCATAATGATCATCGTTATGTTTGGAGGAAAAGGGGGGAGGTTTACAAGCCGAGGAACCATCCCTACCGTGAAGCACGGGGGTGGCAGCATCATGTTGTGCTGGTGCTTTGCTGCAGGAGGGACTGGTGCACTTCACCAGTCACGGTATTGGAGTGGCCATGACAAAGCCCTGACCTCAATCATATAGAAACGTTTTGGGCAGAACTGAAAAAGTGTGTGTGAGCAAGAAGGCCTACAAACCTGACTCCGTTACACCAGGTCTGTCAGGAGGAATGGGCCAAAATTCACCCAACTTATTGTGGGAAGCTTGTGGAAGGCTACCCGAAATGTTTGACACAAGTTAAACAATTTCAAAGCAATGCTACCAAATACTAATTGAGTGTATGTAAACTTCTGACCCACTGGGAATGTGATGAAAGAATTAAAAGCTGAAATAAATAATTCTCTCTACTATTATTCTGACATTTGACATTCTTAAAATAAAGTGGAGATCCTAATTGACCTAAAGCAGGGAATTTTTACTCGGATTAAATGTCAGGAACTGTGAAAAACGGAGTTTAAATGTATTTGCCTAAAGTGTATGTAAACTTCTGACTTCAACTGTACAATACATTTCTATCTCGAACTTTATAGAATGCTCAATTTAGAACAGATATACTTTTCATTCAGTGCAATCTTTTCAGGTCTATACAATACATTTATCTGACAGTTGTGACCTCTCCTTTCCTGGAGCCAGGTGCGCAGCTAGCTGAGTGTGCGGTGTGTGGGAGGGGCTGTGGAGAATGAAAAAACAAAAGCCACCCAACCTACAGTGGCTCCTTCTCTACCTGTGGGCGGCCAATTCTTTGCTCATATCACCGTCGTCAACATTAAATGCATTAAAGAAGAAGACGTCAACCATGTGCCAATCTCGTTGAGCGTCATGAGCCGGACTTGATACAAAGAAACATGAGGTATGTGTCAATTAAAGCTGGAGTTTGTTTGTAGACATTGCGACATTATTTTGAGGGTGTGTATTAGTTACATTTCACGCTATTATGATCCAGTCATATGGGATTACACTGAACGTCATCAAATATAGTTTCCCGGTTGTAGAGTATGTTACTGGATGTGGGCAAACTTTAGTTCCAGCATATGCCAGCCCAGTGCTAACACGCCTTATTCAAATAAACCGACTGAAGCCACAATGAAACCCAGGTGTTTTAGTGCTGGGCTGTAACAACAGCCAGCACACCTAGTAAGTAGAGCGGTGTTGGATATCCATGGTCTAGGGGTGGGCAATTCCAGTCCTCGAGGGCCTGATTGGTGTCACAGTTTTTCCCCAACCCCAGCTAACACACCTGACTCAACTAATCACCTAATCATGATCCTCAGTTTAGAATGCAATGTGATGAATCAGGTGTGCTTTCTAGAGATGGAGAAAGTGTGACACCAATCAGGCCTCCCAGGACTGGAATTGCCCACCCCTGGACTTCTAACACTTGTCTGTCTTTATACGATTTAATTATGTGATTGTCAGACAGCCAAGGAATAGTTATTGTAGTCTAACTACACCACCAGTACACCAGACGCAATTGTCTTCGTAAACAATCTCATGTGCAAAGGGCAAAGCAAACCGTGGTCATGTAATATAGCCTACTCTTGGTGCTTTCAAGACACCTGATAACATGCCTCTGCTGCAACAGATGCCGTGTTCAAAACAACTGGTAACTCAAAGAAAAATAGTTCCCAGTTCTGAACACAACATGACGCTGCTGCAACAGATGTCATCTCTAATTTCTTTCCTTATATAGTTTATCAATTTGTCTGATCATGCACCAGTGACCAACTACTGTATGTTGCACCAGAGAGAGCAACTGTGAAAACCTCACCTTTGATTTCATGCTGTTCACTGCACATAACACAATGCCACTTCTTTTAGGCAGACTATATTATTTTAATTGATAATAACTGCAGAATAATATATATAATGACATAACATGTCACTTGGTCTTATAGAGGTATAGTATATGAGAGAATATTTAAAAATATTAATATTCATCTTAATAATATATTCATGTTTGCTGTGTAAGGGGTGATTTCAAGAAATGTTTATACATTAAAATGGTCATTCTGTACAACAGTGTGGCAAGAACCATTGCCCCTCTCACTCTTTCTATCCTTTCTCTCAGCTCAGCTCTGATGCAATCCTGTACAGCCCTTCCTGGAAGGCTGTATAGAAGACCCTGTTTTCTATTCATCCTGGTGGCAGTGGCTGTCTCCGTGACCTACACCACCTTCGCCTTGAATTGGTGGAACGACCCACAGCGACCCTCGGTAATCAGTCACACTGGAAAGATTGCTGATGATGATCAGGTGAACCCGCGTGTCTTGACCAATCGGAATGGTGTCCAATGGGAGGATCCCGGGCGGTACCACGTGGCATACCCGCGGGGATACAAATTCATAATGGATGAGCCGGAGAAGTGTCGGACCGGGAATCAGGCCCCGTTCCTGTTGCTGATGGCCCCCGTGGCGCCTGGTGACCACATTCTGTTTGCAATTCTAACATGATCCATTGCATGTGAAGTGATAACCTGTTTCCAATACATTTTAAATGTATGTAGGAAGTAAAAATGCAATCCAAACTAGCTTTTTTTTCTTCAGGTGTTTGTGAAAGCCGACTGGAAGAAAATGTTACAGTAAAATGTGTTATTGTGTAATTATTGTATTTCCAACACGTTTTTAACATGTACATTTCCGGTAGGTAACCTGGCCTCCCGGGACGCCATCCGCAGGACGTGGGGTAATGAGACCCTAGTGCAGGGGAAGAAGGTACAGACGCTATTCATGCTAGGACTTCCTGGAGGACCAGGTGCCCAGGAGCTGCAGGAGAAGGTTGGTCTTGAATGTTTTAGCTTTTTTTTGTTTTTTAAGTGTGTTGGGCTTGTTAATATTGAAATAGTTTGATTTGACTTGGAGTTGATTCTGATCTGATTCGAAGGTGAACCAGGAGAGCCGGACGCACCACGACCTCCTCCAGAGCGACTTCAAGGACACCTACCATAACCTGACCATCAAGACCATGGTGATCCTCGAGTGGCTCGTCTCGCGGTGCCCTGAGGCCTCCTACGCCATGAAGATTGACTCAGATGTGTTCCTCAACGTCCAGAACCTTGTCTCCATGCTGGTCAACCCTGACACTCCCAAACAGAACTACATGACCGGTCTAGTCTGGTGGCACAGCCCGGTGCTGAGAAACCCTAACAACAAGTTCTTCCTGCCTTATGAGGTGATGGCTGAGTCGGAGTATCCTCCGTACCCTCTGGGGTTTGGCTACATCATGTCCATGGACCTCCCCAAGAAGATCATGGGGGTCACTCCACAGATTAAGGTATGTTGATCTTGTATATTTTGCTAAGCAAATGTTCCTATGTATGGGACTTACAGCATTGTCTTTTGTTTATTTCTCTCATTCATTGGTAACACTTTATTATTATGTAGCATTCACAAAGCATGTCATTATTGAAATAATCCTGCCATTCATCCATCCATTTGATTAATTTAATTCAAGCCCATCTACATCGAGGATGCCTACCTGGGGATGTGTCTGAAGAGACTGGGCATCTCCCCCACCAATCCTCCCAGCAAGTCGCTCTTTGACGTCAACCCCATCTACAGCTACGGACGCTGCAAACTGTCCACCGTGGTTGCCGTGACGACAACCAAAGTGAGCCAGCTGCTGAGGTACTGGCAGGACTACACAAGGCCCGGCCCGCCGTGCTGAGAGGGTAATCGCCACAGCAACCATTGCTTCTTCCTGTTTGGAAAACGGAATTCATGAAGACACTTACTGTATGTTTCCCTTCCTGGAAATGTTGAATTGGATCTTTGGGTAAGAGACATTGGCTCTTGCATAAGAGACATCCGTTCACTCTTGTTGGGAGATCCATAGGTTGTTTGGTATTTTGCTAATGTATAACTCAACCCCTCCCTTTACATTGACTGTAGTGCAGTGAAGGTGGGTAGGTTTTGGAGATGGCTTATTGGGCCTGTCTCAATACCTTTCAACTGTCACATGCTGCAACAAAAAGAGCCCAAGCTGCATATTTATATAATACCTGAGAGCCTTAAGACTGGATCCTATCAGACCTGCGCTAGCCGACACCCGCATAGTGGTTGTATTGGTGGTGTCGGAGGTGGCACTGTCAAATCCACAAGCGGCTCCTGGCGTTATACCTAAAGTGGACATTGCCATTGGCTGACATATATTGTGTTATTTTATGGTTGGTTATGATCAACCTACCACACAAGGCAATAGCCTACGTGTCAACAGTATGTTTATGTTATATAGTCCCGGTGAGAAGTTACTTAGAAATGTCCTTGTTTTGGCTAAAAAACACTTTGTCCATTAAAATAACATCAAATTGATCAGAAATACAGTGTAGACATTGTTGTAAATGACTATTGTAGCTGGAAATGGCTGATTGTTTATGGAATATCTACAGAGGCCCATTATCACATGGATGCAAACTAGTCGCCTTCTGGCAAAATTTGCCGTTTTGAATCCAAAATAGGTGACCTACGTGATTTGTGTAGATCCGAGGAGAGGTGTGTGTGTGTGTGTGGTTGGGGTTGGATCACTACTGGCTGTAAATCATTTTTTAAAACTCAGTGAATGTTATTTTTGCGCACGCGCACTTGATTGTCTATAGTGTCCACTATGAGCAAAAATAGAATTAGATATTTTAAGATGTTTGTTTTTTCTTCCCAAGTGCAGTGTGTGTGTGGTCACAAGCGTTCTATTATAAAGGACGTCATGGCTAACTGAAATATTACTGTATTGTTTTTTTCTCAAGACTTGAGTGCTTCTACATCGTGCTTCTACACCTGCATTGCTTGCTGTTTGGGGTTTTAGGCTGGGTTTCTGTACAGCACTTTGACATATCAGCTGATGTATGAAGGGGCAACATACATTTTATTTGAGTGTCATTTGCAGTAAAGTCTAGGCAACAAATAACATTTGTTTCTTTACATTTTTTAGCTGTGAGTTAGGTTCACATTAACCACTTAATTTTACACAGACTGATCACGTAGATCATATTCTTTTGTTTTAAATAGTTAAAGCCTGAATTTTCCCCTTAGCAGGGATTTGTTTTGCATGTTTCAGTGACACCAAAAAATGTCACCTTTTTGGGCCCTCACCAGTTTGCATCCCTGTAGACATTGTTAATGTTGTAAATGACTTATAGCTGGAAACGGCTGCTTTTTGATGGAATATCTACATAGGCGTAGAGGCCCATTATTAGCAACCATCCCTCCTGTGTTCCAATGGCATGTTGTGTTAGCTAATTCAAATGTATCATTTTAAAAGGCTAATTTATCATTAGAAAACCCATCTGCAATTATGTTAGCACAGCTGAAAACTGTTGTGCTGATTTAACGAAGCAATAAAACTGGCCGCCTTTAGACTGAGTATCTGCAGCATCAGCATTTGGGTTCGATTTACAGGCTCAAAATTGCCAGAAACAAATAACTATCTTCTGAAACTCGTCAGTCTATTCTTGTTCTAAAAAAATGAATGCTATTCCATGTGAGAAATTGTCAAGAAACTGAAGATCTCATTAGAGGTTGACCAATTATGATTTTTTTAACGCTGATACCGATTAATCAGCCTATTTCAAATAAAAAATCCCTGCACTCTACCTGAGGTGTGTGTCACCAGCCCAGTACCACCAGTTCCAACACCAGGCTTCTGGGGTGCCTCCAGAGCCCAGTACGCCCTGTTCCTCCTCCCCGGACTCGCCCTGAGGTGCGTGTCCCCATACCACCAGTTCCGGCACCAGGCCTCCAGTGTCCCTCCAGGGTCCAGTACGCCCTGTTCCTCTTCCCCGCACTCGCCCTGAGATGCGTGTACCCAGCCCGGTACCACCAGTGCTGGCATCACGCACCAGGCCTATAGTGCACCTCGACTGTCCAGAGCGTCCGTCGACAGTACCCAGTCCAGAGCGTCCGGCGACAGTACCCAGTCCAGAGCGTCCGGCGACAGTACCCAGTCCAGAGCGTCCGAGCGCGTCGACAGTACCCAGTCCAGAGCGTCCGGCGACAGTACCCAGTCCAGAGCGTCCGGCGACAGTACCCAGTCCAGAGCGTCCGTCGCAGTACAGTACCCAGTCCAGAGCGTCCGCGACAGTACCCAGTCCAGACCAGTACCCAGTCCAGAGCGTCCGGCGACAGTAGCGTCCCCAGTCCAGAGCGTCCGGCGACAGTACCCAGTCCAGAGCGTCCGGCGACAGTACCCAGTCCAGAGCGTCCGGCGACAGTACCCCAGAGCGTCCGGCCAGTACCCAGTCCAGAGCGTCCGGCGACAGTACCCAGTCCAGAGCGTCCGGCGACAGTACCCAGTCCAGAGCGTCCGGCGACAGTACCCAGTCCAGAGCGTCCGGCGACAGTACCCAGTCCAGAGCGTCCGGCGACAGTACCCAGTCCAGAGCGTCCGGCGACAGTACCCAGTCCAGAGCGTCCGGCGACAGTACCCAGACCGGAACCTCCCGGCGACGGGCCGGAACGGGCCCCAGTCCGGGGTCGCCAGCGATGATCCACAGTAATGAGTTTCCGGCGATGATCCACGGGTCAGTGCTACGAGGGCTCAGAGTCAGAGCCGCCACCAAAGTTAGATACCCACCCAGACCCTCCCATATATGTTTAGGTTTGCGGCCGGGAATCCGCACCTGAGAGGGGGGGGTACTGTCACGCCCTGACCTTCGTTACCTTTGTTTTCTTTATTTTGATTAGGTGAGGGTGTGACAAGGGTGGTTTGTTTAGTTTTTGTAATGTCTAGGGGTTTATGTCTATGGTTGCCTAGATTGGTTCTCAATCAGAGGCAGCTGTTTATCATGGTTACGCACGCCTCTATGAAGAGAAAACAACACCCTGCTATAACTCAACCCTCAGTGAAGTGGAAGAGGTATGGACTGTAGGTGTGAGTAAGGATGACGAAAGGCAGAGAATTTACTAGGAATTTATTCCTTCACAAGGTAATATGGGGAAAAGGGTCTGGACGGAACCAAAGTAAATGTCAGTCCCCCTCTCCTACCTTACCTGCCCACCCACTACCTATCTAACTTAACACCACCTGGTGCGCTAACCAAAATACAGGGGGTGGTCCGCCCAGGTCTTACCTAGTGTGCGTAGACAGTGAATACTACGGGTATATGTATGCCCGCGGGCCTCTTGCCTAAGCACTTTCTAGGTGCCTTCCCCTTCCCCCCCTGGGAACAAATGAAAACAGATAACAAACCATTTCAATAATCAAAACAGTGCGTCCTATTGACACATAACAGACATACCCAACCAGCTCCCTCAGCAACATAGTACATACCAAATCACTTTCTGAGAAACAACTAACCAGCTCCCTCAGCAACATAGTACATACCAAATCACTTTCTGAGAAACAACTAACCAGCTCCCTCAGCAACATAGTACATACCAAATCGCTTTCTGAGAAACAACCAACCAGCTCCCTCAGCAACGTAGTACATACCAAATCGCTTTCTGAGAAACAACTAACCAGCTCCCTCAGCAACAACATAGTACATACCAAATCGCTTTCTGAGAAACAACCAAAACTATATAACCTTCAGCTCCCTGAAACACAACCAACCAGCTCCCTCAGCAACAACATAGTACATACCAAATCACTTTTTGAGAAACAACCAACACTATATAACCTTCAGCTCCCTGATACACGACCAACACAGCTCTCAGCAATTGAATTCTCTATATCACAATCAATCTCCCCTGAGCAACAAAACACTGGTTTGTATACAGCTGTAAAAAGTGTTGGTAATTGACAACAGCTGCGTTCTGACGAGAGGGCGGGGTCAGCTGTCCAATTAGCCATGGTGTCAACCAATCAGCTGCTTGAGGGGATTTCAAGAAGCCATCCTGAAACACCACACCTAACAAACCACAACATGTAACTGGGGAATGTAACAGTTGTCTCTGATTGGGGACCATATTTAGGTAGCCATATTCCTTGGGTATTTCGTGGGTTATTGTTGATGCATAGTTGCATGTCAGCACTCGTGTTTATAGCTTCACGTATGTTTTGTTGTTTTGTATAGTTTAAGTGTTCTTCGTTTATTAAAAGAAGAATGTATGCTTATCACGCTGCGCCCTGGTCTCATCATTACGATGAACATGACAATACCCTGACTCTGCTTGCACAGAATGCAAGAGAGGTGACACAAATTCCCTAGTTAAAAGAAATTCATGTTAGCAGGCAATATTAACTAAATATGGAGGTTTAAAAATATATACTTGTGTATTGATTTTAAAGAAAGGCATTGATGTTTATGGTTGGGTACATTGGTGCAACGGCAGTGCTTTTTTCAAGAATGCGCTTGTTATATCATCACCCGCTCAGCGAAGTAGGCTGTGATTCAATGATAAATTAACAGGCACCACATTGATTATATGCAACGCAGGACAAGCTAGATAAACTAGTAATATCATCAACCATGTGTTGTTAACTAGTGATTGTTAAACAATCAATATTTTTATAAGATAAGTTTAATGCTAGCTAGCACCTTGCCTCCTTCCTGCACTCGCGTAACAGGTAGTCAGCCTGCCATGCAGCCTCCTCGTGGAGTGCAATGTAATTGGCCGTAATCGGTGTGCAAAAATGCCGATTACCGAATTGTTTTAAACTTGAAATCGGCCCTAATTAATCTGTCATTCCGATTTAATTGGTCGACCTCTAGATCTCATACAACCAGAATAGAAAGAGGAGTGGGAGGCCTGGGGGCACCACTGAGCAAGAGGACAAGTACATTAGTGTCTAGTTTGAGAAACAGATGTCTCAAGTCCTCAACTGGCAGTTTCATTAAATAGTACCCACAAAAAACACCAGTCTCAATGTCAAAAGTGATGAGGCGTCTCTGGGATGCTGGCCTTCTAGATAAACCACCAGGATTTGCTGATATTGCCACTCCTTTTTGCCACATCTTCAATAAAAACCTACTAGAAAGTGTGTGACCTCAGGCCTGGAGGGAAGCTAGTCTGTTTCCAAACCTTAGTAAACTTCTGGAAAAAATTGTTTGACCAGATACATTGCTATTTCACAGTAAAGAATTTGAAAACAGACTTTCAGCACGCTTATAGGGAAGGACACTGAACAAGCACAGCGCTTACACAAATGACTGATGATTGGCTGGGAGAAATTGAAAAAATTATTGTGGGGGCTGTTTTGTTAGACTTCAGTGCAGCTTTTGGCAAGAACAGCTCAAATAAGCAGAGAAACAACAGTCCATCATTACTTTAAGCCATAAAGGTCAGTCAATCTGGAACATTTCAAGAACTTTGAAATGTTCTTCAAGTGCAGTTGCAAAAACCATCAAGCGCAATGATTAAACTGGCTCTCATGAGGACCGCCACAGGAAAGGAAGACCTAGAGTTACCTCTGCTGCAGAGGATAAGTTCATAACAGTTACCAGCCTCAGATTGCAGCCCAAATAAATGCTTTACAGAGTTCAAGTAACAGACACATCTCAACATCAGCTGTTCAGAGGAGACTGCGTGAATCAGGCCTTCATGGTCGAATTGCTGCAAAGAAACCACTACTAAAGGACACCAATAAGAAGAGACTTGTTTGGGCCAAGAAACACGAGCAATGGACATTAGACCGGTGGAAATCTGTCCTTTGGTCTGATGAGTTCAATTTTGAGATTTTTGGTTCCAACCGCCGTGTCTTTGTGAGACGCAGACGAGGTGAACGGATGATCTCCACATGTGTGGTTCCCACCGCGAAGCATGGAGGAGGAGGTGTGATGGAGTGGGGGTGGTGACACTGTCTGTGATTTATTTCAAATTCAAGACACAGTTAACCAGCATGGCTACCACAACATTCTGCAGCAATATGCCATCCCATCTGGTTTGCGCTTAGTGGGACATCATTTGTTTTTCAACAAGACAATGACCCAACACACCTCCAGGCTGTGTAAGGGCTATTTGACCAAGAGAGCGATGGAGTGCTGCATCAGATGACCTGGCCTCCACAATCACCCGACCTCAAGTCAATTGAGATGGACCGCAGAGTGAAGGGAAAGCAGCCAATAAGTGCTCAGCATATGTGGGAACTCCTTCAAAACTATTGGAAAAGCTTTCCAGGTGAAGCTGGTTGAGAGAATGCCAAGAGTGTGCAAAGCTGTCATCAAGGCAAAGGGGGGCTACTTTGAAGAATCTCAAACATCAAAATATATTTTATATTTAACACTTTATTTTTGGTTACTACATGATTCCATATGTGTTATTTAATAGTTTTGATGTATTCACTATTATTCTAAAATTTTGAAAATAGTAAAAATAAAGAAAAACCCTTGAATGACTAGATGACTGATACTGTACATAAAGGTGTATATTTTAGGAACCAAGTGTGGGGTATCATGTATGCTACACTCATAGATAAAAAGGGTTCTTAGGCTGTCCACATAGGAGAAAGCTTGAAGAACCCTTTTTGGTTCCAGATAAAACCCTTTCCACAGAGTTCTAACATGGAACCCTGAAGGGTTCTTCTACCTGAAACCAAAATGTTTCTATGGAGAATTACCCTTCAGGGACTCTTTTTTTCTAAGAGTGTAGTTTTTATAGTAAAATAAAGGAATATAATCCAGGTCCGGAGCTTGCTGTTTTTCTGTTCTACCTGATAACTAACTGCACCCACCTGGTGTTCCAAGTCTAAATCAGTCCCTGATCAGAGGGGAATCACCCACCTGGTGTCCCAGGTCTAAATCAGTCCCTGATCAGAGGGGAATCACCCGCCTGGTGTCCCAGGTCTAAATCAGTCCCTGATCAGAGGGGAATCACCCGCCTGGTGTCCCAGGTCTAAATCAGTCCCTGATCAGAGGGGAATCACCCACCTGGTGTCCCAGGTCTAAATCAGTCCCTGATCAGAGGGGAATCACCCACCTGGTGTCCCAGGTCTAAATCAGTCCCTGATCAGAGGGGAATCACCCACCTGGTGTCCCAGGTCTAAATCAGTCCCTGATCAGAGGGGAATCACCCGCCTGGTGTCCCAGGTCTAAATCAGTCCCTGATCAGAGGGGAATCACCCACCTGGTGTCCCAGGTCTAAATCAGTCCCTGATCAGAGGGGAATCACCCACCTGGTGTCCCAGGTCTAAATCAGTCCCTGATCAGAGGGGAATCACCCGCCTGGTGTCCCAGGTCTAAATCAGTCCCTGATCAGAGGGGAATCACCCACCTGGTGTCCCAGGTCTAAATCAGTCCCTGATCAGAGGGGAATCACCCACCTGGTGTCCCAGGTCTAAATCAGTCCCTGATCAGAGGGGAATCACCCGCCTGGTGTCCCAGGTCTAAATCAGTCCCTGATCAGAGGGGAATCACCCACCTGGTGTCCCAGGTCTAAATCAGTCCCTGATCAGAGGGGAATCACCCGCCTGGTGTCCCAGGTCTAAATCAGTTCCTGATCAGAGGGGAATCACCCGCCTGGTGTCCCAGGTCTAAATCAGTCCCTGATCAGAGGGGAATCACCCGCCTGGTGTCCCAGGTCTAAATCAGTCCCTGATCAGAGGGGAATCACCCACCTGGTGTCCCAGGTCTAAATCAGTCCCTGATCAGAGGGGAATCACCCGCCTGGTGTCCCAGGTCTAAATCAGTCCCTGATCAGAGGGGAATCACCCACCTGGTGTCCCAGGTCTAAATCAGTCCCTGATCAGAGGGGAATCACCCACCTGGTGTCCCAGGTCTAAATCAGTCCCTGATCAGAGGGGAATCACCCGCCTGGTGTCCCAGGTCTAAATCAGTCCCTGATCAGAGGGGAATCACCCACCTGGTGTCCCAGGTCTAAATCAGTCCCTGATCAGAGGGGAATCACCCGCCTGGTGTCCCAGGTCTAAATCAGTCCCTGATCAGAGGGGAATCACCCGCCTGGTGTCCCAGGTCTAAATCAGTCCCTGATCAGAGGGGAATCACCCGCCTGGTGTCCCAGGTCTAAATCAGTCCCCGATCAGAGGGGAATCACCCGCCTGGTGTCCCAGGTCTAAATCAGTCCCCGATCAGAGGGGAATCACCCGCCTGGTGTCCCAGGTCTAAATCAGTCCCCGATCAGAGGGGAATCACCCGCCTGGTGTCCCAGGTCTAAATCAGTCCCCGATCAGAGGGGAATCACCCGCCTGGTGTTCCAGGTCTAAATCAGTCCCCGATCAGAGGGGAATCACCCACCTGGTGTCCCAGGTCTAAATCAGTCCCTGATCAGAGGGGAATCACCCGCCTGGTGTCCCAGGTCTAAATCAGTCCCTGATCAGAGGGGAATCACCCACCTGGTGTCCCAGGTCTAAATCAGTCCCTGATCAGAGGGGAATCACCCGCCTGGTGTCCCAGGTCTAAATCAGTCCCTGATCAGAGGGGAATCACCCACCTGGTGTCCCAGGTCTAAATCAGTCCCTGATCAGAGGGGAATCACCCGCCTGGTGTCCCAGGTCTAAATCAGTCCCTGATCAGAGGGGAATCACCCACCTGGTGTCCCAGGTCTAAATCAGTCCCTGATCAGAGGGGAATCACCCGCCTGGTGTCCCAGGTCTAAATCAGTCCCTGATCAGAGGGGAATCACCCACCTGGTGTCCCAGGTCTAAATCAGTCCCTGATCAGAGGGGAATCACCCACCTGGTGTCCCAGGTCTAAATCAGTCCCTGATCAGAGGGGAATCACCCACCTGGTGTCCCAGGTCTAAATCAGTCCCTGATCAGAGGGGAATCACCCACCTGGTGTCCCAGGTCTAAATCAGTCCCTGATCAGAGGGGAGGAATGAAAAAAATGCAGTGGAACTGGCTTCGAGGTCCAGAGTCTAGTATACTCTGGATTCTGACACATTATTGTGTAGTGAAAGTGCACCACCTAATGGTAGCTGCCTGTCTTCATTATGCTAGTTGATTCATTGTAAACACATTTACTAAGCATTTGTACCAGTGTAGTTTGGACCTCTGTTTCAAATAGTGCTGTCCACTCCAATCCCCTCATCCATGGAACAAACATCAGTAAAATGAACTTCACCTAGGAAACATTCTCCATCTGACAGACTGGTATGTCATCTTAGGTTATTGACAGTAATAATGCAACAAAACTCTTCATAATTAAACTTTTATTGAGACATGATCCATCTACTGACACATTCTGTAATGTTGACATATTATCCTGTGTTGGAGGCAGTGGAGGCTGGTGATGGAAAAATAAGGAGGGCATGCTCATTTTAATGGCTGGGATGGAATGAATGGAACGGTATACAAACACCTGCAATTTAAAGTGAATAAATTATCATTAGCCTATTCTATAATAATATTACGTGTTGAACCTCTCCTCGCCATTTCTCCACTACCAGCCTCAACTGATTGGATGTGTGTTGAGTTTGAATGATTGTTACAGTAACTTCATTGGCTTGTGTAATTTAATCATACTACCACCAGGGGGTGCCCAAACATCAGGTATAGTAAAGAAGACATGCAGTACAGACATTACACACATGGGGCAGTAGTATGCTTTAATCGTCTTACCAGTGTGACCACGACATAGACATTTAACATACATGTCTGTGTTTGGCATATTTGGGTGAGGGGGGGGGGGATGTGGAACATACAGTAGACAGTTTTAGAGTAGAACAGAGGGGAGAGACGGGGGTGGAGGAGAAGAAAGGGGGATACCTAGTCAGTTGTACAAATGAATATATTCAACCAAATTGTGTCTTTTGCATTTATCCTAACTTCTCTGAATCAAAGAGGTGTGGGGGAGGGCTGCCTTAATCAATGTCATCGGCACCTGGGGAGCAGTTGTTGTTGGGGGTTAGCTGCCTTGCTTAAGGGCAGAACGGCAGATTTTTCCACCTTGCCTGTTGAGGGATTAGAACCGTCCCAACCCCCCTAACCTCTAGGGTACCTGCTGCATGAGGAGAGGAGGCGCGTAGAGGAGAGGAGGCGCGTAGAAGAGAGGAAGCGCATAGCGGAGAGGAGGCGCGTAGAGGAGAGGAGGCGCGTAGAGGAGAGGAGGCGCGTAGAGGAGAGGAGGCCCGTAGAGGAGAGGAGGTACGTAGAGGAGAGGAAGCGCATATAGGAGAGGAGGCGCATAGAGGAGAGGAGGTGCGTAGAGGAGAGGAGGCGCGTAGAGGAGAGGAGGTGCGTAGAGGACAGGAGGCGCATAGAGGAGAGGAGGCGCGTAGAGGAGAGGAGGCGCGTAGAGGAGAGGAGGCGCGTAGAGGAGAGGAGGCGCGTAGAGGAGAGGAGGCCCGTAGAGGAGAGGAGGTGCGTAGAGGAGAGGAAGCGCATATAGGAGAGGAGGCGCATAGAGGAGAGAAGGTGCGTAGAGGAGAGGAAGTGCGTAGAGGAGAGGAGGCGCGGAGAGGAGAGAGTTTTACTGGGGAGAAGAAGAGTGTATAGGGAATTTGCTGTAGATAAATCAATGTACCGCTTTTAAGAGCAGATTCTCCATGGAATTCCCACAAGATAAAGAGCCTACACGCCATAGTAAGACTGGTGTGTGTGTTTGTGTCCCTGGCACGAAACACCAGCAATGTTTACGATCACACACACACATTCTCAATTAACTTTAGATAAAGACTAAGCCAGACCAATAAGTGGTAAAGCCAAGATGTGTCTGTCTACATCTTCACACACTGATCTAAGGTCATTTTGTAAGGTTTTCTGTCACTGGTGAGGTTGCTATTTGAGGGAGCCATGTCATTCTTCTCTCCCATTATCTATCACCTTGCTGCCATTTCGAGACTATGGCAGGGAATTTATCGAATTGAGCCTGAATACTGTAAAGATATTGATCATGATAGACCACGGTACTATCTGAGCCTGAATACTGTAAAGATATTGATCATGATAGACCACGGTACTATCTGAGCCTGAATACTGTAAAGATATTGATCATGATAGACCACGATACTATCTGAGCCTGAATACTGTAAAGATATTGATCATGATAGACCACGGTACTATCTGAGCCTGAATACTGTAAAGATATTGATCATGATAGACCACGGTACTATCTGAGCCTGAATACTGTAAAGATATTGATCATGATAGACCACGGTACTATCTGAGCCTGAATACTGTAAAGATATTGATCATGATAGACCACGGTACTATCTGAGCCTGAATACTGTAAAGATATTGATCATGATAGACCACGGTACTATCTGAGCCTGAATACTGTAAAGATATTGATCATGATAGACCACGGTACTATCTGAGCCTGAATACTGTAAAGATATTGATCATGATAGACCACGGTACTATCTGAGCCTGAATACTGTAAAGATATTGATCATGATAGACCACGGTACTATCTGAGCCTGAATACTGTAAAGATATTGATCATGATAGACCACGGTACTATCTGAGCCTGAATACTGTAAAGATATTGATCATGATAGACCATGATCCTTGTGATGTGTAGCTGGGACCTGCCTGCCTTTCTGTCTGTCTACCAGACTCTACCATTCCCACTTCTCCCCAGTGTGTCTGTCTGCCAGCCTCTACCATTCCCACTTCTCCCCAGTGTGTCTGTCTGCCAGCCTCTACCATTCCCACTTCTCCCCAGTGTGTCTGTCTGCCAGCCTCTACCATTCCCACTTCTCCCCAGTGTGTCTGTCTGCCAGCCTCTACCATTCCCACTTCTCCCCAGTGTGTCTGTCTGCCAGCCTCTACCATTCCCACTTCTCCCCAGTGTGTCTGTCTGCCAGCCTCTACCATTCCCACTTCTCCCCAGTGTGTCTGTCTGCCAGCCTCTACCATTCCCACTTCTCCCCAGTGTGTCTGTCTGCCAGCCTCTACCATTCCCACTTCTCCCCAGTGTGTCTGTCTGCCAGCCTCTACCATTCCCACTTCTCCCCAGTGTGTCTGTCTGCCAGCCTCTACCATTCCCACTTCTCCCCAGTGTGTCTGTCTGCCAGCCTCTACCATTCCCACTTCTCCCCAGTGTGTCTGTCTGCCAGCCTCTACCATTCCCACTTCTCCCCAGTGTTCTGTCTGCCAGCCTCTACCATTATGATTCTCCCCAGTTTTCTGTGTGTTATTTTTTATAAATGCACAGAGCCCTTGGTTCTCCCAGTGTGTCTGTCTGCCAGCCTCTACCATTCCCACTTCTCCTCAGTGTGTCTGTCTGCCAGCCTCTACCATTCCCACTTCTCCTCAGTGTGTCTGTCTGCCAGCCTCTACCATTCCCACTTCTCCCCAGTGTGTCTGTCTGCCAGCCTCTACCATTCCCACTTCTCCCCAGTGTGTCTGTCTGCCAGCCTCTACCATTCCCACTTCTCCCCAGTGTGTCTGTCTGCCAGCCTCTACCATTCCCACTTCTCCCCAGTGTGTCTGTCTGCTAACCCTTAATCACCACTGAGCCTGGACAGTATTCACGGTATGGGCTTGGTCAGTGTGTGTGTGTGTATGATTGGGTGGGGCAGTTTTGTGTGTGTTATTTTTTATAAATGCACAGAGCCCTGTGGTTCTCCTATATTCTGATCTGTTTCCCACCTTCCACCAGCTCATGTCAAACAGTGTTCTCTCTCTGTCTCTGCCTCTCTCTCTGTCTCTGCCTCTCTCTCGCTGCCTCTCTCTCTCTCTCTCTCTCTCTCTCTCTCTCTCTCTCTCTCTCTCTCTCTCTCTCTCTCTCTCTCTCTCTCTCTCTCTCTCTCTCTCTCTCTCTCTCTCTCTCTCTCTCTCTCTCTGCCTCTCTCTCGCTGCCTCTCTCTCGCTGCCTCTCTCTCTCGCTCTCTGCCTCTCTCTCGCTGCCTCTCTCTCTCTCTCTGCCTCTCTCTCTGCCTCTCTCTCGCTGCCTCTCTCTCTCTCTCTCTCGCTGCCTCTCTCTCTCTCTCTCTCTCGCTGCCTCGCTCTCTGCCTCTCTGCTCTCTGCCTCTCTCTTGCTGCCTCTCTCTCTCTCTCGCTGCCTCTCTCTCTCGCTTGCTGCCTCTCTCTCTCTCTGCTCTCTCTCTCTCTCTCTGCCTCTCTCTCTCTCTCTCTCTCGCTGCCTCTCTCTCTCGCTCTCTGCCTCTCTCTCTTGCTCTCTCTCGCTCCCTCTCTCTCTCGCTCTCTGCCTCTCTCTCTTGCTCTCTGCCTCTCTCTTGCTGCCTCTCTCTCTCTCTCGCTGCCTCTCTCTCTCGCTTGCTGCCTCTCTCTCGCTGCCTCTCTCTCTCTCTGCCTCTCTCTCTCTCTCTCTCTCTCGCTGCCTCTCTCTCTCGCTCTCTGCCTCTCTCTCTTGCTCTCTGCCGTTCTCTTGCTGCCTCTCTCTCTCTCTGCCTTTTACCACATTTTCTACTTTGTTGCTCTCCTACTGGAGGATGAGGGTAGCCTGTGGGTTTGGAGTGGGGGTAGGGGGTCTGGGTTTTGGGGAAGGCAGGGAGAGAGGTAAAGGGTTAGGTGGGAGCAGGACAGTAGGGGGCTGTGCCTCTGGCCAGGCCCAGGTTATGTTTATGGCGCTGCTCTCGGGGTGACTGGGAGGACGTCTGGTCTGAAGGGGGAGGGAGTTAGAGGGGCTATGAGAATGGTGGAGGTAGAACCGGGGAAGAGGAGGACACACCTGGTTTGCATGGGTAGATGGGGGTTGGAAGGGTAGGAGGCATGTGTGCATGCGTGTGTGTGTGAGTTGTGTTGATGTGCATGTTTCATCAACACCCAGCCCCTGGCTGCCCTCACTAAAACTTCTCCCTCCAAAAAGCACTTCATGAAATCTCATTGTACTACAACGTTTAGAATTTCCTTGTTTTGTTTTTTTTCTGACATTTTATTCATTGTCTGAAAGCAGTTCTGCGCAGGGGACAGGAGAGCTGTTGTCTCGAGGCAGCTGTGTGTGAGTGTGTGGAGCCAGCCGTCTGTCTGTTGATCTGGACGTAAATGTACTCTGTCACCATTCAGGAATAGATAACATCACAACAAGCCTGGGCCCACATCCCAACACATACACAGATAGATAGCTATAATACACTCACATCAAATGAAGAATCATGTCCTCGTTTTGTAAAATACACATAAATAATGGGGGAAAAAATAATTAAAATAATTAGAATGTATGGTCTGCTTGGCATCTTTTCAGTTGGGCACAGTAGAGGCAGCTATAGACCAGCCAACCTACCAGTCAATACTCAGAACACAGTAGAGGCAGCTATAGACCAGCCAACCTACCAGTCAATACTCAGAACACAGTAGAGGCAGCTATCGACCAGCCAACCTACCAATCAATACTCTGGACACAGTAGAGACAGCTATAGACCAGCCAACCTACCAGTCAATACTCTGGACACAGTAGAGACCAGCCAACCTGCCATAGACACCAGCCAACCTACCAGTCAATACTCTGGACACAGTAGAGGCAGCTATAGACCAGCCAACCTACCCAATACTCTGGACACAGTAGAGGCAGCTATAGACCAGCCAACCTACCAGACAATACTCTGGACACCAGTCAATACCTCTGGACACAGTAGAGGCAGCTATAGACCAGCCAACCTACCAGTCAATATAGAGGCAGCTATAGACCAGCCAACCTACCAGTCAATACTCTGGACACAGTAGAGGCAGCTATAGACCAGCCAACCTAGACACCAGACCAACCTACCAGTCAATACTCTGGGACAGCTATAGACCAGCCATACCTACACAGTCAACCA
This sequence comes from Oncorhynchus keta, assembly GCF_023373465.1. Lineage (NCBI taxonomy): Eukaryota > Metazoa > Chordata > Actinopteri > Salmoniformes > Salmonidae > Oncorhynchus > Oncorhynchus keta. The sequence continues at coordinate 554,850 of NW_026290799.1, forward strand.
GCCAACTCTGGCAGTAGAGGCAGCTATAGACCAGCCAACCTACCAGTCAATACTCAGAACACAGTAGAGGCAGCTATCGACCAGCCAACCTACCAATCAATACTCTGGACACAGTAGAGACAGCTATAGACCAGCCAACCTACCAGTCAATACTCTGGACACAGTAGAGGCAGCTATAGACCAGCCAACCTACCAGTCAATACTCTGGACACAGTAGAGGCAGCTATAGACCAGCCAACCTACCAGTCAATACTCTCGACACAGTAGAGGCAGCTATAGACCAGCCAACCTACCAGTCAATACTCTGGACACAGTAGAGGCAGCTATAGACCAGCCAACCTACCAGACAATACTCTGGACACAGTCAATACTCTGGACACAGTAGAGGCAGCTATAGACCAGCCAACCTACCAGTCAGTGCTCTGGGAACATCTGGAGCTCATTACCAACAATGCCCTCCTTCAGCAGGATCCAAACTGTCGGTCTTCCCAGGTAATGTCTTTAAAATGAGCTGGCACTAAGAGAGGAATGGAGGACGGCCACACCTGGATTATGGTGTGTGTGCAGACAGTGAGACCTATCCAGGCATCCAATTAATATGTTTTTTCTGGATCGTTTCTGCCACTTTCCGGAACAAGGCTGTCGGCTGACTACAGACACAAACACACCAGGAAAAGAGAAGGGAAAGCAGAAAAGGCTAAACCTTTTATTTTGGCAACTGCCCCCTACAGAGTTTATTTGTGACTGTTCAACTATGGACAAACTATTGAACTAACTTTCCACTAGGCCCCGCCCCAACACAAACTCTATCTCCACTAGACCCCGCCCCAACACAAACTCTATCTCCACTAGACCCCGCCCCAACACAAACTCTATCTCCACTAGACCCCGCCCCAACACAAACTCTATCTCCACTAGACCCCGCCCCAACACAAACTCTATCTCCACTAGACCCCGCCCCAACACAAACTCTATCTCCACTAGACCCCGCCCCAACACAAACTCTATCTCCACTAGACCCCGCCCCAACACAAACTCTATCTCCACTAGACCCCGCCCCAACACAAACTCTATCTAGACCCACTAGATCTCCACCCCGCCCCAACACAAACTCTATCTCCACTAGACCCCGCCCCAACACAAACTCTATCTCCACTAGACCCCGCCCCAACACAAACTCTATCTCCACTAGACCCCGCCCCAACACAAACTCTATCTCCACTAGACCCCGCCCCAACACAAACTCTATCTCCACTAGACCCCGCCCCAACACAAACTCTATCTCCACTAGACCCCGCCCCAACACAAACTCTATCTCCACTAGACCCCGCCCCAACACAAACTCTATCTCCACTAGACCCCGCCCCAACACAAACTCTATCTCCACTAGACCCCGCCCCAACACAAACTCTATCTTCACTAGACCCCGCCCCAACACAAACTCTATCTCCACTAGACCCCGCCCCAACACAAACTCTATCTCCACTAGACCCCGCCCCAACACAAACTCTATCTCCACTAGACCCCGCCCCAACACAAACTCCACTAGACCCCGCCCCAACATCTCCACTAGACCCCGCCCCAACACAAACTCTATCTCCACTAGACCCCACCCCAACACAAACTCTATCTCCACTAGACCCCGCCCCAACACAAACTCTATCTCCACTAGACCCCGCCCCAACACAAACTCTATCTCCACTAGACCCCGCCCCAACACAAACTCTATCTCCACTAGACCCCGCCCCAACACAAACTCTATCTCCACGAGACCCCGCCCCAACACAAACTCTATCTCCACTAGACCCCGCCCCAACACAAACTCTATCTCCACTAGACCCCGCCCCAACACAAACTCTATCTCCACTAGACCCCGCCCCAACACAAACTCTATCTCCACTAGACCCCACCCCAACACAAACTCTATCTCCACTAGACCCCGCCCCAACACAAACTCTATCTCCACTAGACCCCGCCCCAACACAAACTCTATCTCCACTAGACCCCGCCCCAACACAAACTCTATCTCCACTAGACCCCGCCCCAACACAAACTCTATCTCCACTAGACCCCGCCCCAACACAAACTCTATCTCCACTAGACCCCGCCCCAACACAAACTCTATCTCCACTAGACCCCGCCCCAACACAAACTCTATCTCCACTAGACCCCGCCCCAACACAAACTCTATCTCCACTAGACCCCGCCCCAACACAAACTCTATCTCCACTAGACCCCGCCCCAACACAAACTCTATCTCCACTAGACCCCGCCCCAACACAAACTCTATCTTCATGTGAACCTTATTTGTGCCCTTCCTAGTAAACAAGTTGATGTTGAGTTCCAGTAATCTTGGACTTGTTGCCTCTTCTACGGTTTTGTCCAGTCTCTTTGGCCAGTCAGTATATCCAGGAGTGGTCAGTTCCCCTCCCACAGAATGGTCAGCATATTATACTGCCCTACCAAGCAAAATGGCAGTAACTGCTCATTTCGTCAAAAATGAGTTAATGTCATTTTTTGCAACATTAAATACATGCTTAATCACGTGGACAAATATCCTGCCTCTGTTGTATTGTGTTTTGGAGAAAATGGGATTCATGTTAGCAGTAACTTCATAACGTTACTGTGAAACCAAGGTAAATAAAATGTATTTTTCTCAGTTCCAAGCTATGAGCAGTTACTGCCTTTTTGCTGGTAGGGCAGTATAGTGGTTCTGGCCTGGACCCTCTACCAGGGTCCAGACTGTTGGATGGTTGGACCAGACGGGCTGAGTTCCATATTGCACCCTATTATTCCCTTATAGTGGACTTTCTTGTTGTTGTTTACCAGGTTCTGGTCAAGAGATGTTCCCTATATAGGGAATAGGGCGCCATTTGGGATGCAACAGGCCCCGTTGTTCATGTTTCTGAACCGCTGTGCTTGGAAACACAAAATGGACCATTAAATAATGACATATGACATTTTCACCAAAGCAGCAAAAGTATGTTTTTGTTTTTCATAGAAAGGGAGAAATTAGAGACTGTTTTATCGTTTTATCCAGTTGTTTTATATCCTATCCAATTATATTTAATTGTTCATCATTTCCACGACCGTCAAGACTGCCAAAACGATTTTTAAAAACGATGCAATTGAATTATTGTTAGAACAACACTATTGTCTCTGTAAAGATAACAGCTATAAATCAAATACCAAAGAAGAAAACTGGACAGAAAACTCTCTCTACAGTTTAACAAACTACTACACTCTAATCACTGCAGGCGATCTGGAAAAAATACTCATTTCGAAATTCTATGTGTTGAAATCCAAAAGCCTACCCAAACTGTGTTCCTCACCACAATATGAATGATGTCTTGTGAGTGGAAATCTGATGTGGAAATAGGAGCTGATATCACCACTGGCCTGTAAAGACGTGTGAAACAACTTATGTTCTTACTGTAACTACCTCGGTGGAGGTGAAGTCAGCAAATCATTTGTCTGGTTGCCAACATTGTTGAAGTGTCTGTACTAGAGACTGTAATCGTGTGTGTGTGTGTGTGTGTGTGTGTGTGTGTGTGTGTGTGTGTGTGTGTGTGTGTGTGTGTGTGTGTGTGTGTGTGTGTGTGTGTGTGTGTGTGTGTGTGGTGTGTGTGTGTGGTGTGTGTCTGTGTCTGTGTCTGTGTCTGTGTCTGTGTCTGTGTCTGTGTCTGTGTCTGTGTCTGTGTCTGTGTCTGTGTCTGTGTCTGTGTCTGTGTCTGTGTCTGTGTCTGTGTGTGTGTCAGTGGAGGCTGTTGAGGGGAGGATGGTTCATACTAATGGCTGGAAAGGAACAAATAGAAAGGCATCAAATACATGGAAACCATGTCAGATGTATTTCAAATCCAATTGTATTGGTCACATACATGTGTTTAGCAGATGTTACTGTGGGTGTAGCGAAATGCTTGTATTTGATATCATTCCACCTATTCCGCTCCAGCCATTAACAAGAGCCTGTCCTCCCCAGTTAAGACGCCAACAGCCTCCTCTGGTGTGTGTTCTTCTACAAACCACGATTATGAAGACTTCATACCAGGACCAGGCTCCTGTGGGTTTCCATAGCCATAGTGTTTATGGGTTTAAACAACCTTGTTGCATCTCGACGTTGATCTCAGGTCAGTTTTTCTTTTTCCATCCTAATAGTTAAGATTAGTGTTTGGGGAGGGTAAACTGATCCTAGATCTGTGCCAATGGGCAACTTCTACACTCACCATTGCTTCTATTGGGACTTATTTTGAGGTCAAGTCGTTAAGGTAAAATTGGGATTTTGTATCCAGAGCATCTCGGACACATCTTGTGGATAATTGTGGGAAACATAAGTATGATTTTTACAGCTTCGTATAACTTTATTCTCAGACATCCTCCAGGACCACCACTGTGGTTCCCACGATCCCAGTCGATGAGTCACTTTGTGGGCAGTGAGAACTAATAGAGGCCGAGGCTGTTACAGGCCCCATGCTGAGACCTGGTCCCCTGATACATAAACACAAACACCCACATACAAACACGTATGTCATATGTAATGTATACTGTCCCCTCCCCCACACACACACACACACACACACACACACACACACACACACACACACACACACCAAGCTGTGAAAACAAACACAGCTGTTGGCTATGCTGGCTGCTCTGCTCTGTCTCTGCTGCGGATGCCAAGGGAACAGTGGTGTACTCTGTGGTGTAAACCATAGGCATTATCACCATGCTACGACCCAGGGCATCAAAGCAGGAAAAGGATTGTACACATATCATAAAACAACAGACATGAATAGTCTGTTTTCAGTATTCTTGTGTTGTTTGTTTAATCTCTCAATACTATTACAACGGCATCAAAGCAGCAGAAGGATTTCACGATAAAACAGAAGATGGTATTGTTAGGAAGTATTTGGTTTACTTTGTAAAAGAGTCACACAGATGTAGGATCTTAATTTGATCACTCTTTTGTTGCACTCCTGCACCGCAGGAAATGTAGATGAGCTTCACGATTTACGTAAATTCACGGAAAAACTGCACGGTGAAGAAAAGATTGAACCTAGGGTGGATTGTAAGCTTGGTTCAGGATGGTACATGGATCACCATGTACAGGTGTATTTATTACACACTGTTGAACACAGGAACAGAACAGAGGCACATGGGGAGGGTTTGGAACGGAGGTAGGGCTTGTGAGGCCGCTAGGAAGGTTAGGAAGCAGCTGCTTTAGGATGTGGCTTGTAAGGCCTTGGAGATAGGATTGGATGTGGCTTGTAAGGCCTTGGAGATAAGATTGGATGTGGCTTGTAAGGCCTTGGAGATAAGATTGGATGTGGCTTGTAAGGCCTTGGAGATAGGATTGGATGTGGCTTGTAAGGCCTTGGACATAGGACCTCCGATTTGTATTTTACTAGGCAAGTCAGTTAACAAATTCTTATTTTCAATGACTGCCTTGGAACAGTGGGTTAACTGCCTGTTCAGGGGCAGAACGACATATTTGTACCTTGTCAGCTCGGGGATTTGAACTTGCAACCTTCTGGTTACTAGTCCAACGCTCTAACCACTAGGCTACCCTGCCGCCCCAAATTTGACACACTGAACGCTGTCTGAGAAGTAGTTGGTGAACCTGGTGAGGCAGTCATTTGAGAAACCAAGGCTATTGAGTCTGCCGATAAGAATGCAGTGATTGACAGAGTCGAAAGAGAGGGTCCAGATTGTCTAGCCCAGCTGGTTTGCAGGGATACAGATTTTGCAGTTCTTTCAGAACATCAGCTGTCTGGATTTGGGTGAAGGAGAAGCGGGGGGGGGACTTGGGCAAGTTGCTGCAGGGGGTGCAGAGCTGTTGGCCGGGGAAGGGGTACTTCCCGGATACCCGGGCCAGGTCGATTAGAAAGGCCTGCTCGCTGAAGTGTTTAAGGGAGCGTTTGACAGTGATGAGGGGTGGTCATTTGATCGCGGACCCATTACGGACGCAGGCAATGAGGCAGTGATCGCTGAGATGCTGGTTGAAGACAGTAGATTTGTATTCAGAGGGAAAGTTGGTCACGATGATATCTAAGAGGGTGCCCATGGTTACGGATTAAGGGTTGTACCTGATAGGTTCATTGATAATATGTGTGAAATTGAGGGTATCTATCTTAGATTGTAGGACGGCCCGGGGTGTTAAGCATATCCCAGTTAAGGTCACCTACCAGTACAAACTCTGAAGATAGATGGGGGCAATCAATTCACATATGGTGTCCAGGGCACAGCGGGGGTTGAGGGGGGGCTATAACAAGCGGCAACAGTGAGAGACTTGTTTCTGGAAAGGTGGATTTTTAAAAGTAGAAGCTTGAATTGTTTGGGCAACAGACCTGGATAGTATGACAGAACTCTGCAGGCTATCTCTGCAGCAGATTGCAACTCCGCCCCCCTTGGCAGTTCTATCTTGTTGGAAAATGTTGTAGTTGGGGATGGAAATTTCGGAATTTTTGGTGGCCTTCCTAAGCCAGGATCCAGACACGGCTAGGACATCAGGGTTGACGGTGTGTGCTAAATAAAACTAATTTAGGGAATAAAACAAATTTAGGGAGGAGGCTTCTGATGTTAACATGCATGAAACCAAGGCTTTTACGGGTACAAAAAGTCAACAAATGAGAGTGCCTGGGGAATGGGAGTGGTGCTGGGGGTAGCAGGGGCTGGGTTAACCTCCACATCACCAGAGGAGTAGTAGGTTGAGGGTATGGCTAAAGTCTTTAAGAACTGGTCGTCTAGTGCGTTCGGAACAGAAAGTAAAAGTAGCAGATTTCTGGGCGTGGAAGAAAAGATTTGAGGCATAATGTACAGACAAGGGTATGGTAGGATGTGAGTACAGTGGAGGTAAACCTAGGCATTGAGTGACAATGAGAGAGGTTTTGTCTCTAGAGGCACCAGTTAACCCAGGTGAGGTCACTGCATGTGTGGTGGGTGGGACAAAAGAGCAATCTAAGGCATATTGAGCAGGGCTGGAGGCTGTACAGTGAAATAAGACAATAATCACTAACCAAAACAGCAATAGACATGGCATATTGACATTAGGTAGAGGCATGTGTTGCCGAGTCATCATAGGGTCCAATGTGTAGCAATAGGTGAGTCAGGGAGCTGATTCAGTAGTCGCTACTACGCTAGGCAAGCTGGAGGCACGGCGATTCAAACAGCTAGTGGGCCGGGGCTAGCAGATGGTTCCTTCGACGACTTCGCAACGGAAGAGCCTGTTGAAACCACCTCAGACAATTACGGCGGCAGACCAGTCATGATGGATCGGCGGGGCTCCGTGTCGGCAGTAAAGGGTCCAGGCCAATTGGCAAAAGAGTATTGTATTCTGGACCTCTTCGGCTAGCCGGGAGATGGGCCTAGCTCGAGACTAGCTCAAGGCTAACTGGTGCTTGCTTCGGGACAGAGAGCCAGGAGTAGCCACTCGGATTGCCGCTAGCTAGCTGCGATGGTCTAGTGTAAAGGTTCAGAGTTTGCGGTAGGAATCTGGAGATGTGGTACAGAAAAAGCAGCCCGATATGCTCTGGGTTGATATCGCACTCTGCAGACTGGCAGGTATTGACCGAGCTGAAGCTGGCCTGCTCTTAGTCACTTCCAGTTTGATATTTTCCGTGTGTTGGTGTGTATTTGTGGGAGTGTATGTACAGTGTGTGTGAGTGTGAATATCAGTTATGTTTGCATACGTGTCAGTGTTTGCAGGAAGGGGCTATGTAAGTGGACGAGCTTCTGTGTCTGTGTGAATATGTCACTTCTGCACATGGGTGTATTTACGTATCTATGTAAATATGCCAGTTCTATATCTGCCTGTGTATCTTTGAATGTGTGTGAATGTGTCAATTGACGTGTGTGTGTGTGTGTGTGTGTGTGTGTGTGTGTGTGTGTGTGTGTGTGTGTGTGTGTGTGTGTGTGTGTGTGTGTGTGTGTGTGTGTGTGTGTGTGTGTGTGTGTGTGTGTGTGTGTGTGTGTGTGTGTGTGTCAGCTGTATATCAGTGTGAGTGTGAGCGTGTGTGTGAATGTGTTAGTTCCGGCCGTGATGGGTCCAGGTGGTAAGATCATCATGATATTTCTATTAATACTACAGCTAAGCATGGTGGGAGACTGAGAGAGAGGGGGAAAGAAAAAGAGAGAGAGAGAGGGGGACATGGGAACCAATCTTTGGCCTGTGTTACAGACACTGCAGTTGTTAGCAAGCGTTGTTCTTGTTTTTCGCATGTCCCTTAACCTAACTGACTATCAGCAGCTGTAAAGGACACTGAATCATCTCTTCCTGAAAAACCTGTGAATCATACTGATGTCGATATTCACAAGAAGACCTTAATTCCCCTAACCTGGTCCCAGATCTGTTTGTGCTGTCTTGTCAACTCACTGTCATGCTGTGATAATACAAACAGATCTGGGACCAGGCTATAAGTTCCCTGTAAATGTTGGCCTTTTTGTTGATTTGTTATAGTCATGTTTGTGGTACTTGTGATTTACTGATGAAGAGGATTTAATGATTAAGAGGTTATTCTATCCATAGAGTAGTCAAAGAAGA
>NW_026290800.1:0-75000 GCF_023373465.1 Oncorhynchus keta
CCTCTCACTGTACACCTCTCATTGTACACCTCTCACTGTACACCTCTCACTGTACACCTCTCACTGTACACCTAACTGTACACCTAACTGTACACCTCTCATCTGTACACTTCTACACCTCTCACTGTACACTTCACTCACTGTACACCTCTCACTGTACACCTCTCACTGTACACCTCTCACTGTACACCTCTATCTCTCTATCTGTACACCTCTATCTGTACACCTCATCTGTACACCTCTCACTGTACCTCTCACTCACACCAACTGTACACCTCTCACTGTACACCTCACTGTACACCTAACTCACTGTACACACCTCTCACTGTACACCTCTCACTGTACACCTCTCACTGTACACCTCTATCTGTACACCTCTATCTGTACACCTCTATCTGTACACCTCTATCTGTACACCTCTCACTGTACACCTCTCACTGTACACCTCTCACTGTACACCTCTCACTGTACACCTCTCACTGTACACCTCTATCTGTACACCTCTATCTGTACACCTCTCACTGTACACCTCTCACTGTACACCTCACTGTACACCTCTCACTGTACACCTCTCACTGTACACCTCTAACTGTACACCTCTCACTGTACACCTCTAACTGTACACCTCTAACTGTACACCTCTCACTGTACACCTCTCACTGTACACCTCTAACTGTACACCTCTATCTGTACACCTCTTCTAACTCTCAGCAGTGAGACACCGACTGAGTTCCTAAAATAAAATACATGTATTTTTTGGGGCCAAAAGCCACCGTTTATGCTGATTATGTTGCTTATGCCTGGATCCGGCCCTGGCAGACAGAACATTACAGCATGAAATTACTGTTTCTAGATATTCATGGTCTGTGGATGTATTTAGAAATCAGAGTTGGTGCCAAACGGGTTTGTGCCAAGCCACGGCTGTAATTAAACCAGGGCTAAGTGCAGTAGTAGCTCTGTGTGTGTGATGATACTTACCAGTCAGCCTTGTCTCGGGGCCATCCCTGGCCTCCCAGCCCTGGTCCAGTAGTAGCTCTGTGTGTGTGATGGTACTTACCAGTCAGCCTTGTCTCGGGCCATCCCTGGCCTCCCAGCCCTGGTCCAGTAGTAGCTCTCTGTGTGTGTGTGATGGTACTCACCAGTCAGCCTTGTCTCGGGGCCATCCCTGGCCTCCCAGCCCTGGTCCAGTAGTAGCTCTGTGTGTGTGTGATGGTACTCACCAGTCAGCCTTGTCTCGGGGCCATCCCTGGCCTCCCAGCCCTGGTCCAGTAGTAGCTCTGTGTGTGTGTGATGGTACTCACCAGTCAGCCTTGTCTCGGGGCCATCCCTGGCCTCCCAGCCCTGGTCCAGTAGTAGCTCTGTGTGTGTGATGGTACTTACCAGTCAGCCTTGTCTCGGGGCCATCCCTGGCCTCCCAGCCCTGGTCCAGTAGTAGCTCTGTGTGTGTGATGGTACTTACCAGTCAGCCTTGTCTCGGGGCCATCCCTGGCCTCCCAGCCCTGGTCCAGTGGTAGCTCTGTGTGTGTGTGATGGTACTCACCAGTCAGCCTTGTCTCGGGGCCATCCCTGGCCTCCCAGCTCTGGTCCAGTAGTAGCTCTGTGTGTGTGATGGTACTCACCAGTCAGCCTTGTCTCGGGGCCATCCTGGCCTCCCAGCTCTGGTCCAGTAGTAGCTCTCTGTGTGTGTGTGTGTGTGTGTGTGTGTGTGATGGTACTCACCAGTCAGCCTTGTCTCGGGAGCCATCCCTGGCCTCCCAGCCCTGGTCCAGTAGTAGTGTGTGTGTGTGATGGTACTCACCAGTCAGCCTTGTCTCGGGGCCATCCCTGGCCTCCCAGCCCTGGTCCAGTGGTAGCTCTGTGTGTGTGTGTGTGTGATGGTACTCACCAGTCAGCCTTGTCTCGGGGCCATCCCTGGCCTCCCAGCCCTGGTCCAGTAGTAGCTCTGTGTGTGTGTGATGGTACTCACCAGTCAGCCTTGTCTCGGGGCCATCCCTGGCCTCCCAGCCCTGGTCCAGTAGTAGCTCTGTGTGTGTGTGATGGTACTCACCAGTCAGCCTTGTCTCGGGGCCATCCCTGGCCTCCCAGCCCTGGTCCAGTAGTAGCTCTGTGTGTGTGTGATGGTACTCACCAGTCAGCCTTGTCTCGGGGCCATCCCTGGCCTCCCAGCCCTGGTCCAGTAGTAGCTCTGTGTGTGTGTGATGGTACTCACCAGTCAGCCTTGTCTCGGGGCCATCCCTGGCCTCCCAGCCCGCAGTAACATCCATACATGATGTAAGCCACCGCCGACCTCCCAGTGCTGCATTTAACGACGCCCGCCAACTCCAACAAGCCCCGCTTGTCCCGCCGCCGCCATCGCTCCGGTAACGGGGAGGTGACTGTCGGTGTTGTCGCTAACTCAGTCCCTTCGTAAGATCTGGTTATCCCGTGGATAACATGCTCTAAATTTAGATTGTAAAGGTATTGTTAAACAAACGGTTGATGTATTTACTATAACCGCTGTGAGTGTGTGTGTACTTACAGAGAGACAAACACACACAGGCTACAGTGAGCAACAAACTAAATTGATGTACAATTTGACGGCTTTGTTTTTGAGAAATGTTCTCATATTGCTGTAAGATTCTAACACGCACACGCCAACTTTCCCCTGCTCTGTAGGCTGTCCTAGACCAGACAACAGGCTGCTGCTGTACAATGCAGGGATTCACCTGTATGACAAATACATATATAAAACTGATTTGTGTCTTAACGAATGAAAATCCCTTTTATTAATAGCCTATAGCCTTCTCCCCTTTGGGCATATGTGCAGCCATTCCAATTTACGCCCAGCTTTTTTTTGCTTTTCTGAAAACAACCACGCAATACAATTTGACATCAATGTTGTTGTTTAGATACAATTGTGTAAAAACGACTTTCCTGAAAGTGACAGAGAACAGAACACTTACCCGAAAACAGAAGCAGAGCGAGGTATAAAGCAGACATCTCCATGCAAGCCACGCGCCGAGTAATGGTCTTCTGTTCTAGAACGCGTCAGTTTATGACCGAGTTTCCCAAACTAGGGCTCGCGACTCCACGGGAGGTCGACTGATATGAACATGGGGTTGCGGGAGCAGTGGCGACCATTCATTCACTTTTGAGCCCCACATTTTTAGGACTTTGAAATATATATATAAATGTCAAATCACGTTATATCTACAGTAGCTTTGATTGGACTGATCATGTCAACGTCTTACTTTCAAAATCGTAACTAGCAGTCATCATCATGACAGTCGACAATCTACTGGCAAATCTTTTTTAATCCTTGTCATATTAAGATAAATAATTTAGAGAAATTATCGGCCTTTGAACATAAAGATTACACATCGAACTGGAAATCGCAAATTCAACAATGAATCGCTTGGAAGGAATAAGTAGCTCCAACTCCAAGCATTGCAAAGCAACCACGAACGAATGGAGTGGCTGTGTGTTTAATTTCAGAGTTCCCACCATAAATCCAGAGAATGACAGATTTGGATGACAAAGTTTGATGACAGAATTTGCCCACAAAGGAGCGCTGCGCCACCTTCACAAGGTGAGGTGTTGGGACAGCTTTATGTAGGCCCTAACAGTTTGAGGGCACCGTTTGTCACAGTTATAGTGCAATGAATGTATTGTTTAGTGTTGTGTAGTGGCTTTGCTGGCCGGCAGCCCACATTGCTTTTGCTCCACCAAGATGTACATGCTGAAATCGCCACTGTGCGGGAGAATTGACAAAATCCGGACAAAAAAAATGTATATACAGTATGTACAATAAATAGCATACAATATTATAATATTGTATTTGTATTTCAAAATCTAAATGGACCTTTTCAAATCTAAAAGATCAAATGAAACCAGAGCGCGGCCTTAGATCATGGGAAAGGGCCAGAGGCCGCACTTGACCGGGGCACTTGAATCGTTCCCACAGTGAATGGCTCGGCTCATTATGCGATGAACCACAACACTATTGCAGAGACTTTGATAATACCGGTCGCAATTGACATGGTAAAAACAATTTGGAGTCAGGCAGAGGCACAGAAACTCACACCAATAGCTTTTTTTCAGATAACATTGCTAAACGAAGTATTTATGTTCTGACTGAACGAATCAAAAACTCCCCAGTTTATGCTGTCTAAATGGCCGTTAGCAGTGAGGGCCTAGAAGCCCATTGCGTTTGTTCGCTATACATGTCAGGGGATGCTATTTTCGATGAGATATTGTTATGTTTGACGATTCCCGAGGATGAATGGAAGAAAAACAGTTTCCATATGGGATCGAACAGATGGTGCTACATCTATGGTGGGACGGCGGGCAGGCCTCTGCGCTCTAGTTATCAATGTGTCTCTCTTTGCCATATGGACGCATTGTATGGTACACTGAGAGCAACTGGCTTGAAAAAGGGCTGAGTACAGAACTCGGAGATATACTGCAGCAGGTTACTTCGATTGTAAACTATGTACATCAAACCACATCCAGATACCCTGCCCTCTCCCTCTGAATATTAATGACGCGTTCAAAACAACTGGGAACTCCGAACTGGGGACTCGGAAATCTCCGACTTCAGTGTGTTTACGACAACCGAGAACTCGGAAATAAACGAACTCCGACTGTGGGAAAAATCGTTTTGAACGGTCATCCAACTCGCACTTCAAACATCTTTCTAGGTCTCAGAGCTCCGACTTTTACGACCTGAATATCACTGACGTCATCATTTGACCTCGTATTTTTCCGAGTTCCCAGTTTGTCGTGAAAGCACCATAAAACGTATGATAGGCTGCCCTTTGCCAGCTCATATATGTGTGAAGCTGGATTCAGTGGTCCCCTCTGCATTAAAACACACATTGATCCAGGTTGATCCTGACTTTGAGAAGCTTCGAGTCGACATGCATCAAGCACACCCATCTCATTAGCGCTGGTGAGATGTACATTACGTCAGACTCATTTGCAATTGACTGTCATAGCCCCACATTGAAGTATGTGGTGGTGAGTTGAGAATGCAATCAGAAATATTGTTAGAATGTTTTTCAATTGACTGCCACGGTCCCCAAATAAAAAACGAAACATTGGCTGTTAATTGCATCTGTTTTTTAACATGGTTGTGGTCGCGAGGATTTTCAGATATCATAATGGGGTCGTGGGCCAAAACAGGTTTGGGAAATCCTTTTTTATTATTTTTTATTTAGGTTTGGGAACTCCTACCATAGGCGATTTAAAAAAAAAATGGTTGACCCGGAAGCTGATCATAGGCCAGTCCCCCGACCCGTTTAAGGTTAGAATGAATGTACTTCGATTTTAGGACAGGGGTTGAGGAGAGCATCCACCCAGGAGGCGATACCTGTGATTCAATACACCTTTCATGGTCATGGACACTGTCCGTGTTGGACCTAGTGGTTAGAGTGTAGAGGCGGCAGGTAGCCTAGTGGTTAGAGTGTAGGGGCGGCAGGTAGCCTAGTGGTTAGAGTGTAGAGGCGGCAGGTAGCCTAGTGGTTAGAGTGTAGAGGCGGCAGGTAGCCTGGTGGTTAGAGTGTAGAGGCGGCAGGTAGCCTAGTGGTTAGAGTGTAGAGGCGGCAGGTAGCCTGGTGGTTAGAGTGTAGAGGCGGCAGGTAGCCTAGTGGTTAGAGTGTAGGGGCGGCAGGTAGCCTGGTGGTTAGAGTGTAGGGGCGGCAGGTAGCCTGGTGGTTAGAGTGTAGAGGCGGCAGGTAGCCTGGTGGTTAGAGTGTAGAGGCGGCAGGTAGCCTGGTGGTTAGAGTGTAGGGGCGGCAGGTAGCCTAGTGGTTAGAGTGTAGGGTGGCAGGTAGCCTAGTGGTTAGAGTGTAGGGGCGGCAGGTAGCCTAGTGGTTAGAGTGTAGAGGCGGCAGGTAGCCTAGTGGTTAGAGTGTAGGGGCGGCAGGTAGCCTAGTGGTTAGAGTGTAGGGGCGGCAGGTAGCCTGGTGGTTAGAGTGTAGGGGCGGCAGGTAGCCTGGTGGTTAGAGTGTAGGGGGCGGCAGGTAGCCTGGTGGTTAGAGTGTAGTGGTTAGGGTGGCAGGTAGCCTGGTGGTTAGAGTGTAGGGCGGCAGGTAGCCTAGTGGTTAGAGTGTAGGGCGGCAGGTAACCTGGTGGTTAGAGTGTAGGGCGGCAGGTAGCCTAGTGGTTAGAGTGTAGGGGCGGCAGGTAGCCTAGTGGTTAGAGTGTAGAGGCGGCAGGTAGCCTGGTGGTTAGAGTGTAGGGGCGGCAGGTAGCCTAGTGGTTAGAGTGTAGGGCGGCAGGTAGCCTAGTGGTTAGAGGGTAGGGGCGGCAGGTAGCCTAGTGGTTAGAGGGTAGGGGCGGCAGGTAGCCTAGTGGTTAGAGTGTAGGGGCGGCAGGTAGCCTTGGTGGTTAGAGTGTAGGGGCGGCAGGTAGCCTGGTGGTTAGAGTGTAGGGGCGGCAGGTAGCCTGGTGGTTAGAGTGTAGGGGCGGCAGGTAGCCTAGTGGTTAGAGTGTAGGGCGGCAGGTAGCCTAGTGGTTAGAGTGTAGGGGCGGCAGGTAGCCTAGTGGTTAGAGTGTAGGGGCGGCAGGTAGCCTGGTGGTTAGAGTGTAGAGGCGGCAGGTAGCCTGGTGGTTAGAGTGTAGGGGCGGCAGGTAGCCTGGTGGTTAGAGCGTAGAGGCGGCAGGTAGCCTAGTGGTTAGAGTGTAGGGGCGGCAGGTAGCCTAGTGGTTAGAGTGTAGGGGCGGCAGGT
Source organism: Oncorhynchus keta (assembly GCF_023373465.1). Classification (NCBI taxonomy): domain Eukaryota; kingdom Metazoa; phylum Chordata; class Actinopteri; order Salmoniformes; family Salmonidae; genus Oncorhynchus; species Oncorhynchus keta. The sequence goes on from NW_026290800.1 coordinate 6,711, forward strand.
AGCCTGGTGGTTAGAGCGTAGAGGCGGCAGGTAGCCTGGTGGTTAGAGCGTAGAGGCGGCAGGTAGCCTAGTGGTTAGTGTGTAGGGGCGGCAGGTAGCCTAGTGGTTAGAGTGTAGGGCGGCAGGTAGCCTGGTGGTTAGAGTGTAGGGGCGGCAGGTAGCCTGGTGGTTAGAGTGTAGGGGCGGCAGGTAGCCCAGTGGTTAGAGTGTAGGGCGGCAGGTAGCCTGGTGGTTAGAGTGGTAGGGGCGGCAGGTAGCCTAGTGGTTAGTGTGTAGGGCGGCAGGTAGCCAGTGGTTAGAGTGTAGGGGCGGCAGGTAGCCTGGTGGTTAGAGTGTAGGGGCGGCAGGTAGCCTAGTGGTTAGAGTGTAGGGGCGGCAGGTAGCCTGGTGGTTAGAGTGTAGGGGCGGCAGGTAGCCTGGTGGTTAGAGTGTAGGGGCGGCAGGTAGCCTGGTGGGTAGAGTGAGGGCGGCAGGTAGCCTGGTGGTTAGAGTGTAGGGGCGGCAGGTAGCCTGGTGGTTAGAGTGTAGGGGCGGCAGGTAGCCTGGTGGTTAGAGTGTAGGGGCGGCAGGTAGCCTGGTGGTTAGAGTGTAGGGCGGCAGGTAGCCTAGTGGTTAGAGTGTAGGGCGGCAGGTAGCCTAGTGGTTAGAGTGTAGGGGCGGCAGGTAGCCTGGTGGTTAGAGTGTAGGGGCGGCAGGTAGCCTGGTGGTTAGTGGTTTGCCTGGTGGTTAGAGTGTAGGGGCGGCAGGTAGCCTGGTGGTTAGAGTGTAGGGCGGCAGGTAGCCTGGTGGTTAGAAGGGGCGGCAGGTAGCCTAGTGGTTAGAGTGTAGGGGCGGCAGGTAGCCTGGTGGTTAGAGTGTAGGGGCGGCAGGTAGCCTGGTGGTTAGAGTGTAGGGGCGGCAGGTAGCCTAGTGGTTAGAGTGTAGAGGTGGCAGGTAGCCTGGTGGTTAGAGTGTAGGGGCGGCAGGTAGCCTGGTGGTTAGAGTGTAGGGGCGGCAGGTAGCCTAGTGGTTAGAGTGTAGAGGCGGCAGGTAGCCTGGTGGTTAGAGCGTAGGGCGGCAGGTAGCCTAGTGGTTAGAGTGTAGGGGTGGCAGGTAGCCTGGTGGTTAGAGTGTAGGGGCGGCAGGTAGCCTAGTGGTTAGAGTGTAAAGGTAGCCTAGTGGTTAGAAGGGGCGGCAGGTAGCCTGGTGGTTAGAGCGTAGAGGCGGCAGGTAGCCTGGTGGTTAGAGTGTAGGGCGGCAGGTAGCCTAGTGGTTAGTGTGTAGGGGCGGCAGGTAGCCTAGTGGTTAGAGTGTAGGGGCGGCAGGTAGCCTGGTGGTTAGAGTGTAGGGGCGGCAGGTAGCCTGGTGGTTAGAGTGTAGGGGCGGCAGGTAGCCTGGTGGTTAGAGTGTAGGGCGGCAGGTAGCCTGGTGGTTAGAGTGTAGGGGGCGGCAGGTAGCCTGGTGGTTAGAGTGTAGGGGCGGCAGGTAGCCTAGTGGTTAGAGTGTTAGTAGCCTGGTGTAGGGCGGCAGGTAGCCTGGTGGTTAGAGTGTAGGGGCGGCAGGTAGCCTGGTGGTTAGAGTGTAGGGGCGGCAGGTAGCCTGGTGGTTAGAGTGTAGGGCGGCAGGTAGCCTGGTGGTTAGAGTGTAGGGGCGGCAGGTAGCCTGGTGGTTAGAGTGTAGGCGGCAGGTAGCCTGGTGGTTAGAGTGTAGGGGCGGCAGGTAGCCTGGTGGTTAGAGTGTAGGGGCGGCAGGTAGCCTGGTGGTTAGAGTGTAGGGGCGGCAGGTAGCCTGGTGGTTAGAGTGTAGGGGCGGCAGGTAGCCTGGTGGTTAGAGTGTAGGGCGGCAGGTAGCCTGGTGGTTAGAGTGTAGGGGCGGCAGGTAGCCTGGTGGTTAGAGTGTAGGGGCGGCAGGTAGCCTGGTGGTTAGAGTGTAGGGGCGGCAGGTAGCCTGGTGGTTAGAGTGTAGGGGCGGCAGGTAGCCTAGTGGTTAGAGTGTAGGGGCGGCAGGTAGCCTGGTGGTTAGAGTGTAGGGGGGCAGGTAGCCTGGTGGTTAGAGTGTAGGGGCGGCAGGTAGCCTGGTGGTTAGAGTGTAGGGGCGGCAGGTAGCCTGGTGGTTAGAGTGTAGGGGCGGCAGGTAGCCTGGTGGTTAGAGTGTAGGGGCGGCAGGTAGCCTAGTGGTTAGAGTGTAGGGGCGGCAGGTAGCCTGGTGGTTAGAGTGTAGGGGCGGCAGGTAGCCTGGTGGTTAGAGTGTTGAAAGAAAGATTGTTGGCTCGAATCGTCTCTCGTTCTGTAACAAGCCAGTTATCCCGCTGTTCCCCGGTAGGCCGTCATTGTAAATAAGAATTTGTTCTTGCCTACTTAAATAAATAAAAATGAAAGAATGCCTGATTCAAAACCGTGATGTGTCATGTGTAAGTTGTGACCAACTGACTGAAATTGTGACCGACTGATCTACAAATAATATCGAGTATTTATTATGCAATATTATTTGTATTAGTCATTCGGCTGCGATGCCCAAAACTCAGAGAAAGCGTTGCAGTGGAGAACGAACCCGACCTAGCGGTCTCTGACAGTAATACCACAGATATGGCAGCTGCGGTTTTGCAGTTTGAGAGACAATCTGACAATTACGAAACAATTCATAACACGAAACCTAACAAACCTAACTTTTTACGATGCAATACGTATCCATTTAGAACTATAAGCAATGGAGTAAATTCATAGTTTAAGACACTTGTATTCTGATTGAATATTGAACTCCTACTACAATAAATTCAAACGATTCTACTTTTCCGATTTGACCGATTCACTTCCCGACGCTCCCTTGACGTGGAGCAGCGTCATTGCGGAAGTAGCTAAGTCTACGTGGGGAAGGAAGGTTGGCTTGTTCGTGTTTGAACTAAACTCTGCCTAAAACACTATAAATGTGCGACCTACGGAACCTACAATAACCCTACCGCGCCTCGCGGAACCTACAACCTCCCCGCCCGCTAGCTGAATGGCCTTGTACCGCCAGGGCGTGTAGATCCGATGGGAGGGATAGCCGGGTAGTTCCCTGTAATGCTTCGGTGGCTGCGGCAGTCTCTTCGGCAGGTGTCTAGTCTGATGGCCCGGAGACCAGTGCTTGTCTGCGGGGCGATACTGCTGAGCGTCCTGCTACTACTGGCCGTTACATTTACCTGCAGGTAGGTAAACATCGTTCGGATGGCTGATAAACTGCCGGGAGATATCTGTGGTTTTTAGTGACAAACCACCAGGCATTTCACAGTTTTGTTGTGTCCCTGAACAAACTCACCTAATTCACAACGGCTTGATGATTCGTTGAATCAGGTGTGATAACTATGGAATAGATTAAAAACAACTGAGGGTCCCCGAGGTAAAACCCCCTGATCTAGCTATCTGTCAGCCAACTGGGGGTCCCCGAGGTAAAACCCCCTGATCTAGCTATCTGTCTAGCCAACTGGGGGTCCCCGAGGAGAGGTAAAACCCCCTGATCTAGCTTTCTGTCTGTCTGTCTGTCTTACAACTGCACTGGGGTCGAACAGCATCCCTGAGTAGATTTTTTAAAATATATTTTTTTATTTAACCAGGTAGGCAAGTTGAGAACAAGTTCTCATTTACAACTGCGACCTGGCCAAGATAAAGCAAAGCAGTTCGACACAAACAACGACACAGAGTTACACATGGAATAAACAAACATACAGTCAATAATACAGTAGAAACAAGTCTATATACAATGTGAGCAAATGAGGTGAGAAGGAAGGTGAAGGCAAAAAAAAAGTCCATGGTGGCAAAGTAAACACAAAATAGCAAGTAAAACACTGGAATGGTAGATTAACACACCACGGAGTCGGTGTGAGATAATGCTCGTTCAATCTTCGGAAAATGAGGTTCACCATTAGAGAATGATAGGACATCTTCTTGGTGTAAATAGAACTCTCAATCCAGGCTTTAGAAATGAGTTGTTCTCCTAACTGACCCCATTAGAGAATGGATAGGTTTTTACCGGTCAGCTTCAAGTCTTCTTGGTGTAACAGATGGGACTGACCCTATGGGACAGCTGTCTGACCCTAGTGCAGCTGTCTGACCCTAGTGCTGCTGAACTAGTCTCACCCTAGTGCACAACTGACCCTAGTGCTTTCTCATCCCTGGACCCTATTGCTGTGCTACTGTGACCCTAGTGCAGCTGTCCCTAGTGCAGTGCTAGTGCAGCTGTCTGACCCTAGTGCTAGTGCTGCTGTCTGACCCTAGTGCTGTCTGCTGTCTGACCCTAGTGCTGCTGTCTGACCCTAGTGCAGCTGTCTGACCCTAGTGCTGCTGTCTGACCCTAGTGCGGCTGTCTGACCCTAGTGCGGCTGTCTGACCCTAGTGCGGCTGTCTGACCCTAGTGCGGCTGTCTGACCCTAGTGCGGCTGTCTGACCCTAGTGCTGCTGTCTGACCCTAGTGCAGCTGTCTGACCCTAGTGCGGCTGTAAGCAACTTTTTATAGGTAGAGAACAGTCTCGGTTAACTCTCTCACACCCACCCCCTTCCATCCCTCCTCTCTCTCTCTGACACCCCCTTCCGTCCCTCTTCTCCCTCCTAGCCGGGCTAAGAATGTGGTTGCGTCGGCGCGTCCCCCGGTGAGGTTCTTCTCTGCCGAGGCCCCTGTAGTGGACCTGTACCTGGGTCAGTTGGAGCAGGTGGAGAGGCTGAGGGGCGCGGCAGAGGTGTCCGTCATCTTCTTCTACGCTCCCTGGTGTGCTCACTCCATCGCCGCTCGCCACGAGGTCCAGGAGGTCGCACGGAGGCTGGTCAAACAGGTACGCACGCACACACACGCACACGCACACGCACACGCTCACACTCCATCACCACTCGCCAAGAGGTCGCCCGGAGGCTGGCCAGACAGGCAGGGAACTGCACATTGTGGACTGGCTTATCGTGCTGAGGGTTGGTTCAGAACAGTATATTTCAGAACAGGGTTGTATTCATTAGTCACAGACGTTTGCAAAACTTTTTGCAATGGAAACCGTTTATTGCTCAGGAAGCAAACAGGGTGGGACCTACTTGAATTTGTTGTATAGAAACTTGTTTTCATTGCAAAATGTTTTCCATTTGGAGGAAGAGGTTTCTGTTGCAAAATGTTTATGCAACAGACCAAATGTTTATGCAATGGTTTTGGACTAATGAATACACCCTGGTCTATTGCACAGCTACAGTATGGTGCTATATAGTCTGGGTGCCAGTCTGTTTCTACTGTAGACAGTACAACTCAATACACCTCCTAGTTACTGTATTCAATTGTGAAGCTGTTTCTAAATGGGACTCCTGGTCTGTACAGGTGGTGTGCTGTGGTCTTATCCTGCCTCTGTTTCTAAATGGGACTCCTGGTCTGTACAGGTGGTGTGCTGTGGTCTTATCCTGCCTCTGTTTCTAAATGGGACTCCTGGTCTGTACAGGTGGTGTGCTGTGGTCTTATTCTGTCTCTGTTTCTAAATGGGACTCCTGGTCTGTACAGGTGGTGTGCTGTGGTCTTATTCTGCCTCTGTTTCTAAATGGGACTCCTGGTCTGTACAGGTGGTGTGCTGTGGTCTTATTCTGCCTCTGTTTCTAAATGGGACTCCTGGTCTGTACAGGTGGTGTGCTGTGGTCTTATCCTGTCTCTGTTTCTAAATGGGACTCCTGGTCTGTACAGGTGGTGTGCTGTGGTCTTATTCTGCCTCTGTCTCTAAATGGGACTCCTGGTCTGTACAGGTGGTGTGCTGTGGTCTTATCCTGTCTCTGTTTCTAAATGGGACTCCTGGTCTGTACAGGTGGTGTGCTGTGGTCTTATCCTGCCTCTGTTTCTAAATGGGACTCCTGGTCTGTACAGGTGGTGTGCTGTGGTCTTATCCTGTCTCTGTTTCTAAATGGGACTCCTGGTCTGTGCAGGTGGTGTGCTGTGGTCTTATTCTGCCTCTGTTTCTAAATGGGACTCTTGGTCTGTACAGGTGGTGTGCTGTGGTCTTATCCTGTCTCTGTTTCTAAATGGGACTCCTGGTCTGTACAGGTGGTGTGCTGTGGTCTTATCCTGTCTCTGTTTCTAAATGGGACTCCTGGTCTGTACAGGTGGTGTGCTGTGGTCTTATTCTGCCTCTGCTGTCTGTTTGTACAGGTGCAGTTTGTGGCGGTGAACTGTTGGTGGAGCCAGGGGAAATGCAGGAAACAGAAGAGCTTCTACCAATATCCTGTCATCCACCTGTTCTACAAGAGGTAAAGGAGATATAGTCTAGTTGCTCTATATCTATACCCTGTCATCCACCTGTTCTACAAGAGGTAAAGGAGATATAGTCTATTTGCTCTATATCTATACCCTGTCATCCACCTGTTCTACAAGAGGTAAAGGAGATATAGTCTATTTGCTCTATATCTATACCCTGTCATCCACCTGTTCTACAAGAGTTAAAGGAGATATAGTCTATTTGCTCTATATCTATACCCTGTCATCCACCTGTTCTATAAGAGGAAAAGGAGGTAGTCTAGTTGCTCTATATCTATACCCTGTCATCTACCTGTTCTAGTGCAGTTAAATGAGATATGGTATAGTCTAGTTGTTTTATAGTCTAGTTGTTTTATATCTATCTCATTTAACTGCACTAGAACAGGTAGATGACAGGGTATAGATATAGAGCAACTAGTCTGTCATCCGCCTGTTCTAGCAGAGTTAAATTAGATATAGTCTAGTTGCTCTATATCTATACCCTGTCATCTACTTATTCTAGTGCAGTTAAATGAGATTTAGTCTAGTTGCTCTATATTTATACCCTGTCATTCACCTGTTCTAGAGGGAGAATCTAGTCTATTCATTTTATATCTAGAGGGAGAATCTATTCTATTCATTTTATATCTAGAGGGAGAATCTAGTCTATTCATTTTATATCTAGAGGGAGAATCTAGTCTATTCATTTTATATCTAGAGGGAGAATCTAGTCTATTCATTTTATATCTAGAGGGAGAATCTATTCTATTCTATTCATTTTATATCTAGAGGGAGAATCTAGTCTATTCATGTTGTCTTGTTTGGTTGTTACTGTCGTGATAATATTCTGTTTACTTCATGAGGTTTTATTCCCCCTCTGTCCGTGTAATCTAAAGGCTGGTTCTAAATGGGTCCTCCTACTCTGACATGTTGTATTCCCCCCCCCCCTGTCTGGTTCTAAATGGGTCCTCCTACTCTGACATGTTGTATTCCCCCTGTCTGGTTCTAAATGGGTCCTCCTACTCTGACATGTTGTATCCCCCCCTGTCTGGTTCTAAATGGGTCCTCCTACTCTGACATGTTGTATCCCCCTGTCTGGTTCTAAATGGGTCCTCCTACTCTGACATGTTGTATCCCCCCTGTCTGGTTCTAAATGGGTCCTCCTACTCTGACATGTTGTATCCCCCTGTCTGGTTCTAAATGGGTCCTCCTACTCTGACATGTTGTATCCCCCCCCTGTCTGGTTCTAAATGGGTCCTCCTACTCTGACATGTTGTATCCCCCCTGTCTGGTTCTAAATGGGTCCTCCTACTCTGACATGTTGTATCCCCCTGTCTGGTTCTAAATGGGTCCTCCTACTCTGACATGTTGTATCCCCCCTGTCTGGTTCTAAATGGGTTCTCCTACTCTGACATGTTGTATCCCCCTGTCTGGTTCTAAATGGGTCCTCCTACTCTGACATGTTGTATCCCCCTGTCTGGTTCTAAATGGGTCCTCCTACTCTGACATGTTGTATTCCCCCCTGTCTGGTTCTGAATGGGTCCTCCTACTCTGACATGTTGTACCCCCCCCTGTCTGGTTCTAAATGGGTCCTCCTACTCTGACATGTTGTACCCCCCTGTCTGGTTCTAAATGGGTCCTCCTACTCTGACATGTTGTATCCCCCCTGTCTGGTTCTAAATGGGTCCTCCTACTCTGACATGTTGTATCCCCCTGTCTGGTTCTAAATGGGTCCTCCTACTCTGACATGTTGTACCCCCCTGTCTGGTTCTAAATGGGTCCTCCTACTCTGACATGTTGTACCCCCCTGTCTGGTTCTAAATGGGTCCTCCTACTCTGACATGTTGTACCCCCCCCTGTCTAGTTCTAAATGGGTCCTCCTACTCTGACATGTTGTATCCCCCTGTCTGGTTCTAAATGGGTCCTCCTACTCTGACATGTTGTATACCCCCCTGTCTGGTTCTAAATGGGTCCTCCTACTCTGACATGTTGTATCCCCCCCTGTCTGGTTCTAAATGGGTCCTCCTACTCTGACATGTTGTACCCCCTGTCTGGTTCTAAATGGGTCCTCCTACTCTGACATGTTGTATCCCCCTGTCTGGTTCTAAATGGGTCCTCCTACTCTGACATGTTGTATGGGTCCCCCCCTGTCTGGTTCTAAATGGGTCCTCCTACTCTGACATGTTGTACCCCCCCTGTCTGGTTCTAAATGGGTCCTCCTACTCTGACATGTTGTATCCCCCCTGTCTGGTTCTAAATGGGTCCTCCTACTCTGACATGTTGTATCCCCCTGTCTGGTTCTAAATGGGTCCTCCTACTCTGACATGTTGTACCCCCCCCCCCTGTCTGGTTCTGGAGGTTTGGCCCTATAGAGTACAAGGGTCCGTTCCTGGCTTCCTATGTAGAGAGGTTCATCCTGAGAGTCATCACCCCACTGACCTACCTACCATCACGAGCCACACTACAAGACTTCCTGTCTTATCATGAGGTATGGGGGGATACGTCTGGAATAAGGGGATAAGAATGGGGGGGTGGGGGCTGAAGGGAATAAGGGATAAGAATGGGGGGCTGAAGGAATAAGGGGATAAGAATGGGGGGGTGGGGGCTGAAGGGAATAAGGGGATAAGAATGGTGGGGGTGGGGGCTGAAGGGAATAAGGGGGATAAGAATGGGGGGCTGAAGGGAATAAGGGGATAAGAATGGGGGGGTGGGGGGCTGAAGGAATAAGAATAAAGACAGATGAGAGGAAATGAGTGTTATGCTTTGGGTGTTATTTTTCTGTTGAAAGACAAGAGTTCTATGTAATGATGTCACAATGAGTGACACTATCTCAAATGGAACCCTGTTCCCTTTATCGTGCCCTACAGGGCCATGGTTAAACAGTAGGACACCTATATATATAGGGAACCGGGTGCCATTTGGGAGTGGTCCACTAGGTGTGGTGTACCTGTGGGTCAGGTGTCGTGTACGGTATGGTGGAGGGTGTTATGTTGTCGAGGAGCTGTTTAGCCAGTTTCTTGTTTTAATCCTTTCTGTAGTGCCTCTGTCTGTCACAACAGAGAGCCTGGTTTGTTTTGCTAGCAGGGTTTAGCCTGTAGATAAGACCTAGATTAAAAGTGAGTCTTTCTGACATGGCTGACTGCTTCTACTGCTTCTATGACCTGTGATGTCACAATACCTTTCCCATAATGCCCAGGTTGAACATAAATCCTGTTTGGAGGATTCACAGAATCAGGAGGGAATAAACAGGAAATCCAGAATCCTCTAACCAGGGTTTCTGGAAAACCTTTGAATTTTGAGGAAGTTACCAGATTTTTGCAACCCAAGTCACGTGTTTCATGTCTGTTCTCCTCTTCTGCCTCCCAGCCGGGGGTAGTGGGTTATTTCCAGTTCAACTCTTCTCCTCAGCCTCCCGGCTACATCACATATCTCTCCTCAGCTCTGCAGGCCTTGAAGAGAGGTAAGCTAACCGCTACATGCTAACTCCCTAAAGCCCCGAAGAGAGGTAAGCTAACCGCTACATGCTAACTGGCTAACTCCCTAAAGCCCCGAAGAGAGGTAAGCTAACCGCTACATGCTAATTGGCTAACTCCCTAAAGCCCTGAAGAGAAGTAAGCTAACCGCTACATGCTAACTCCCTAAAGCCCTGAAGAGAGGTAAGCTAACAGCTACATGCTAATTGGCTAACTCCCTAAAGCCCTGAAGAGAAGTAAGCTAACCGCTACATGCTAACTCCCTAAAGCCCCGAAGAGAGGTAAGCTAACAGCTACATGCTAATTGGCTAACTCCCTAAAGCCCTGAAGAGAAGTAAGCTAACCGCTACATGCTAACTCCCTAAAGCCTCGAAGAGAGGTAAGCTAACAGCTACATGCTAATTGGCTAACTCCCTAAAGCCCTGAAGAGAAGTAAGCTAACCGCTACATGCTAACTGGTTAAAGCCCCGAAGAGAGGTAAGCTAACCGCTACATGCTAACTGGCTAACTCTCTAAAGCCCTGAAGAGAGGTAAGCTAACCGCTACATGCTAACTCCCTAAAGCCCTGAAGAGAGGTAAAGCTAAACATTAACATCCATGTTGTTGATGGATAAATGTAAGTCCTCTCATCCAGTGTCTTTGATAACCGCTACATGCTAACTCCCTAAAGCCCTGCTAAACATTAACATCCATGTTGTTGATGGATAAAGTAAGTCCTCTCATCCAGTGTCTAACATGCTAACTCCCTAAAGCCCTGAAGAGAGGTAAGCTAACCGCTACCTGCTGGGGTTTTTGCCACCGGAGTAGAATGTCATAGCCATTGAAATAGAATGAATAGACCAGACTTGGAAGCTCTGCCCAATACATAGCAAGGCCTGTTCTACTCATTCTAGTTCTGTGACTATAGAAATGAGAAGTAAAAGATGAATGAAAGTGTGTGTTGCTCTTCCCTGCCTCAGACTTCCGTGGTGCGGTGCGTTTCGGGGTGGTGACCAGTAGACAGGTGGCAGAGTCCATCTCAGTCAGAGATGACCAGACCGTCTACCTGCACCGACACTTCAACTCCTCATTGGTCAGTCGACACACGCCCACCCCCCTTCAACTCGTCATTGGTCAGTCGACACACGCCCACCCCCCTTCAACTCCTCATTGGTCAGTCGACACACGCCCACCCCCCTTGTCTACCGACACTTCAACTACTCACTGCTCATTGGTGATGTCATCAGCACGTGACAAACAGACTTGTCAGGGCCCAGAGTCGCATTAGTGGAAACCAAGACTGTTTTTTTTTTAAGGGCAGACCTGATTGTAGATCATGGGACAATTTTAGCTAACCCTTTTCTTAACCTTAACCTAATTATCCTAACCTGCCACGTTAATTATCCTAACCTGCTGGGAAAAGTCACTCCTGCTAGTGAGCACCAGCAGCCCGGCCCTGAGAGGAGTCTTGGTTTCATCTAATGCGATAGTGACTTTCTCCTGGTTGGGTCAAATATTCGGGAAAATCTCCTGGTACTGTCATTTGTTCCTATGGAGGTTTAGCTTTACCTTTCTGTCTCCCTCTATCCCCCCTCTACCCCCCCTCTCCCCCCTCTACCCCCTCTCTCCCCCCTCGATCTCCCCTCTATCCCCCGTCTCTCCCATCTCTCCCCCGTCTATCCCCCCTCTATCCCCGTCTCCCTCCCCTGTCTCCCCCTCTATCCCCTCTCTCTCCCCCGTCTCCCCTCTCTCTCCCCCCTTTATCCCCTCTCTCTCCCCCGTCTCCCCCCTCTATCCCCCTCTATCCCCCTCTCTCCCCTCTATCCCTCTCTCTCCCCCTCTATCCCCTCTCTCTCTCCCCCGTCTCCCCCTCTATCCCCTCTCTCTCTCCCCGTCTCCCCCTCTCTCCCCTCCTCCCCTGCCTCCTCCCTCCCCTCAGATTTTCCCTAGTTGGGAGCGTAACTTCACCTCTGAAGGCATCTGTTCCTGGGTCTTTGAGCACCGCGAGACAGTCCTCCAATGGCTGGCGCCGACTGGTGCTAAGTCCCGCCTTCTGGAGCAGGAACTGACCAAAGGCCCTGCCCTCCTGCTCTTCCTGCCCCACAATCCCCTGGGGCACGGCCCCGACCCGCTGCTGACGCAGGTGAGTCACCACGACAACAACGACGACCCTTACATCAACCACTACTACAACTACAATGAAATAAATTTACTACAACATTTAATGTTTTGATGTGATGAAGAATAAAACATGGCTCGAGAACATCGTTGTGAATTGTTCCATCTAGATGAATGTAGTCAGACGGCTTCAGATCTCTGAAGATGAGAATGTCTAAATCCACATTAATTGAACTCTTCGACCCCCTTCTAGATTGCAGACGCCGCGGTTCGCTACCATTCCTGTAGCGACTCCTCACCACCACCACCACCCCTCTGACCACTACTACTACAGTGGACCCTTCCAGCCCCTGTCCCCCCCTCTCTGCTGCCTCTCAGTGGTTCTGCCCAGGCCACACCCCCTCCCAGGCTCCACCTCCAGGGTGTGTGAGCTTTGTCTCAACCAGTCCAATCCGGGTCGCTCTCCCCTGTGCACCTTCCCCTCCCAGACATCAGGTGGCGCTGCCGTGCTCCAGTCCTACCTCAGACGATGCTGCCTACCTGTTGCTGCGACGGTGACGACGGTTGCCTGTAGTAACATCCTGAGTAGCTACAGCCCGTCGTCAGGTCGCTATAGTGCCTGTTGTAGAACTCTGGGACAGCTAGGGGTTTCCCTGCTCCCACAGCCGGGGCTAGACAACGAGGGGTTAGGGACACCCCCTCCCTCACCATCCTCCTCCCAGGACTCCTCCCCGTCCTCCCAGGACCAGGAAGCAGGCGGGATTAAAGGGTTGAGGTGTCGGACAAATAAGACGCTCAGGTTCTACATCCTGGACTCCGCCCTCCACTGGCCGCTGGCGGTGCGTCTCGGGGCGCTAGGCAACGACGAGATGGGTGGCGGTGGCCTGGGGGAGTTAGGAAGGTTGCTAGGCAACGGGACCGGTGATGGCGCACAGTCGTTTGCGACCATCGTGAACCTGAAGGATGAGGTGCACTACGTTCTGGACCACAGAGGAACCGCTACTGTTACAGAGTCTCTGGGTAAGACTGGGGAGTTACTGGGTCAACTAGCTACTGTTACAGAGTCTCTGGGTAAGACTGGGGAGTTACTGGGTCAACTAGCTACTGTTACAGAGTCTCTAGATAAGACTGGGGAGTTACTGGGTCAGCTAGCTACTGTTACAGAGTCTCTGGGGAGCTACTGGGTCAACTAGCTACTGTTACAGAGTCTCTGGGGAGCTACTGGGTCAACTAGCTACTGTTACAGAGTCTCTGGGGAGCTACTGGGTCAACTAGCTACTGTTACAGAGTCTCTGGGGAGCTACTGGGTCAACTAGCTACTGTTACAGAGTCTCTGGGTAAGACTGGGGAGTTACTGGGTCAACTAGCTACTGTTACAGAGTCTCTGGGTAAGACTGGGGAGCTACTGAGTCAACTAGCTTCTGTTACAGAGTCTCTGGGGAGCTACTGGGTCAACTAGCTACTGTTACAGACTCTCTGGGGAGCTACTGGTTCAACTAGCTACTGTTAGAGTCTCTGGGGAGTTACTGGGTCAAATAGCTACTGTTACAGACTCTCTGGGGAGCTACTGGGTCAACTAGCTACTGTTACAGACTCTCTGGGGAGCTACTGGTTCAACTAGCTACTGTTAGAGTCTCTGGGGAGTTACTGGGTCAAATAGCTACTGTTACAGGGTCACTGGGTAAGACTGGGGAGCTACTGGGTCAACTAGCTACTGTTACAGAGTCTCTGGGGAGCTACTGGGTCAACTAGCTACTGTTACAGACTCTCTGGGGAGCTACTGGGTCAACTAGCTACTGTTACAGACTCTCTGGGGAGCTACTGGGTCAACTAGCTACTGTTACAGACTCTCTGGGGAGCTACTGGGTCAACTAGCTACTGTTACAGAGTCACTGGGTAAGACTGGGTAGCTACTGGGTCAACTAGCTTCTGTTACAGAGTCTCTGGGGAGCTACTGGGTCAACTAGCTACTGTTACAGACTCTCTGGGGAGCTACTGGGTCAACTAGCTACTGTTACAGAGTCACTGGGTAAGACTGGGGAGCTACTGGGTCAACTAGCTTCTGTTACAGAGTCTCTGGGGAGCTACTGGGTCAACTAGCTACTGTTACAGACTCTCTGGGGAGCTACTGGGTCAACTAGCTACTGTTACAGACTCTCTGGGGAGCTACTGGGTCAACTAGCTACTGTTACAGAGTCTCTGGGTAAGACTGGGGAGCTACTGGGTCAACTAGCTTCTGTTACAGAGTCTCTGGGTAAGACTGGGGAGCTACTGGGTCAACTAGCTTCTGTTACAGAGTCTCTGGGGAGCTACTGGGTCAACTAGCTACTGTTACAGACTCTCTGGGGAGCTACTGGGTCAACTAGCTACTGTTACAGAGTCGCTGGGTAAGACTGGGGAGTTACTGGGTCAACTAGCTACTGTTACAGAGTCTCTGGGTAAGACTGGGGAGCTACTGGGTCAACTAGCTTCTGTTACAGAGTCTCTGGGGAGCTACTGGGTCAACTAGCTACTGTTACAGAGTCTCTGGGGAGCTACTGGGTCAACTAGCTACTGTTACAGACTCTGGGGAGCTACTGGGTCAACTAGCTACTGTTACAGAGTCACTGGGTTAGACTGGGGAGCTACTGGGTCAACTAGCTTCTGTTACAGAGTCTCTGGGGAGCTACTGGGTCAACTAGCTACTGTTACAGAGTCTCTGGGGAGCTACTGGTTCAACTAGCTACTGTTAGAGTCTCTGGGGAGTAACTGGGTCAACTAGCTACTGTTACAGGGTCACTGGGTAAGACTGGGGAGCTACTGGGTCAACTAGCTACTGTTACAGAGTCTCTGGGGAGCTACTAGCTACTGTTACAGAGTCTCTGGGGAGCTACTGGGTCAACTAGCTACTGTTACAGAGTCTCTGGGGAGCTACTGGGTCAACTAGCTGCTGTTAGAGTCATTGTCTACTTGGAAACAGACCTGGGTTTAAATACCATTTGAAATCATTAAAAATTCTGCAGCTGTGCTTGATTGAGCTGGCCTGGCTTAATGGACCAATAGAAACGTCCTGAAACTGCAAACCCCACCCATCTGGCACTCCAGGCAGGCTAAAGCAAAGTATTTGAAAGAGTTCTAATAGTATTTGAACCCAGGCCAGGTCTAGGGAAAATAGACGGCTTTACCCATGTGTGTGTCGTCTTGCCCCTCCAGAGTTGTTCATCAGGAACTTTAGCACCTCCCACAGCCCACTGCAGAGACGCCTGGTGGGGAGGAGAGAGGAGGAGGAGGAGAGGCCCCAGAAGAGACCCCTCATCTCAGAGCTGACCACCACCTCTTTCCTTACCACTGTCATGGATCCTCACAGGGTGGGTGAGAGAGAGGCATCCAGGGAGATGGAGTAGAAAGGAGAGAAGAAAATGAGGGAGGAGTGGAGAGGGGGAGAGAGAGAGGAGGAGCAGGGAGGAGGAGCAGGAGAGGGAGGAGCAGGGAGGGAGGAGAGAGAGGAGGCAGCCAGGGAGAGGGTGTAGAAAGGAGAGAAGAAAATGAGGGAGGAGAGGGAGGGAGAGAGAGGAGGAGCAGGGAGGGAAGAGGGAGAGGAGGAGCAGGGAGGAGGAGCAGGAGAGGGAGGAGCAGGGAGGGAGGAGAGAGAGGAGGCAGCCAGGGAGAGGGAGTAGAAAGGAGAGGAAAATGAGGGAGGAGTGGGGAGGGAGAGAGAGAGAGGAGGAGCAGGGAGGAGCAGGGAGGAGGAGCAGGCGAGGGAGAGAGGAGGAGCAGGAGAGGGAGGAGCAGAGAGGGAGAGAGGAGGAGCAGGAGAGGGAGGAGCAGAGAGGGAGAGGGAGGGTGGTCCTCACCCCTACCTCACACTGGTTTAACATCATAATAACTGTGTGGTTTGATTTGACAGACCTTTTAAGACACGTCCTAGTTGTTCAGTTCAGACTGGTTTCTAGGATGGACAGGGGTTATGGTGCTGTTCTACTACAGTCAGGGGTTATGGTGCTGTTCTACTACAGTCAGGGGTTATGGTGCTGTTCTACTACAGTCAGGGGTTATGGTGCTGTTCTACTACAGTCAGGGGTTATGGTGCTGTTCTACTACAGTCAGGGGTTATGGTGCTGTTCTACTACAGTCAGGGGTTATGGTGCTGTTCTACTACAGTCAGGGGTTATGGTGCTGTTCTACTACAGTCAGGGGTTATGGTGCTGTTCTACTACAGTCAGGGGTTATGGTGCTGTTCTACTACAGTCAGGGGTTATGGTGCTGTTCTACTACAGTCAGGGGTTATGGTGCTGTTCTACTACAGTCAGGGGTTATGGTGCTGTTCTACTACAGTCAGGGGTTATGGTGCTGTTCTACTACAGTCAGGGTTATGGTGCTGTTCTACTACAGTCAGGGGTTATGGTGCTGTTCTACTACAGTCAGGGGTTATGGTGCTGTTCTACTACAGTCAGGGGTTATGGTGCTGTTCTACTACAGTCAGGGGTTGTGGTGCTGTTCTACTACAGTCAGGGTTATGGTGCTGTTCTACTACAGTCAGGGGTTATGGTGCTGTTCTACTACAGTCAGGGGTTATGGTGCTGTTCTACTGCAGTCAGGGGTTATGGTGCTGTTCTACTACAGTCAGGGGTTATGGTGCTGTTCTACTACAGTCAGGGGATGTGGTGCTGTTCTACTACAGTCAGGGGTGGTGCTGGCTACTACAGTCAGGGGTTATGGTCTGTTCTAAAGTCAGGGGTTACGTTCTACTCAGTCATCCAGTCTGGCTAGACAGTCAGGGGTTATGGTGCTGAAAGTCAGCACTGTCACCATCGTTCTCCAGGTAGGGCTGACTGGCTGGGTGGCTACTGACTGTGACTAAACCACTGGCTCATCCAGCTGGCTGAATGGCTGGAAACTGACTGGTCACCTGCCAGCTAGGGCTGACTGGCTGGTTGGCTGACTGACTGCTGACTGGCTGGTTGGCTGCTGGCTGGTTGACTGGCTCTGGCTGGCTGGTTGACTGGCTGGCTGACTTGCTGGCTGGCTGACTGGCTGGTTGGCTGACTGGTTGGCTGGCTGGTTGACTGGCTAGCTGGTTGGTTGACTGGCTGGTTGGCTGACTTGCTGGCTGGTTGGCTGGCTGGTTGGCTGACTGGCTGGCTGGCTGGCTGACTAGCTGGCTGACTGGCTGGTTGGCTGACTTGCTGGCTGGCTGGCTGGCTGACTGGCTGGTTGGCTGACTGGCTGGTTGGCTGGCTGGCTGGTTGGCTGACTGGCTGACTGGCTGACTGGTTGGCTGTCTGACTGGCTGGTTGGCTGTCTGACTGGCTGTCTGACTGGCTGGTTGGCTGGCTGGCTGGTTGGTTGGTTGGCTGACTGGCTGGCTGGCTGGCTGGCTGACTGGCTGTCTGACTGGCTGACTGGTTGGCTGGTTGGCTGGCTGACTGACTGGTTGGGGGGGTTGTTTCTGTTTTGTGACGTAGTGCTGAATTGGGTTGAATTTTATTTAGCTTTTTTACATTCCATTGATATTCAACTGTTTCCAGTTAAACTTCCTGTAGTAACAGGATGTGACGTCATACTGTCTCTGTGTGTAGGGTGAACGTGGCGCGTAACGACCTGCCGTGGGAGTTCATGGTGGATCACTTCCCCTCTGTCCTCCTCTTCCCCAGACACAGGTAATACAGAACACATACCTGTCCTCCTCCTTCTCAGACACAGGTAATACAGAACACACACCTGTCCTCCTCAGACACAGGTAATACAGAACACATACCTGTCCTCCTCTTCCTCAGACACAGGTAATACAGAACACACACCTGTCCTCTTCCCCAGACACAGGTAAGACAGAACACATACCTGTCCTCTTCCCCAGACACAGGTAATACAGAACACACACCTGTCCTCTTCCCCAGACACAGGTAATACAGAACACATACCTGTCCTCCCCAGACACAGGTAAGACAGAACACACACCTGTCCTCCTCTTCCCCAGACACAGGTAATACAGAACACATACCTGTCCTCCTCTTCCTCAGACACAGGTAATACAGAACACATACCTGTCCTCCTCTTCCCCAGACACAGGTAATACAGAACACACACCTGTCCTCCTCTTCCCCAGACACAGGTAAGACAGAACACATACCTGTCCTCCTCTTCTCCAGACACAGGTAAGACAGAACACACACCTGTCCTCCTCAGACACAGGTAAGACAGAACACACACCTGTCCTCCCTAGACACAGGTAAGACAGAACACACACCTGTCCTCCTCTTCCCCAGACACAGGTAATACAGAACACATACCTGTCCTCTTCCTCAGACACAGGTAATACAGAACACATACCTGTCCTCCCCAGACACAGGTAAGACAGAACACACACCTGTCCTCCTCTTCCCCAGACACAGGTAATACAGAACACATACCTGTCCTCCTCTTCCCCAGACACAGGTAATACAGAACACATACCTGTCCTCCTCTTCCTCAGACACAGGTAATACAGAACACATACCTGTCCTCCTCTTCCCCAGACACAGGTAATACAGAACACACACCTGTCCTCCTCTTCCCCAGACACGGGTAATACAGAACACATACCTGTCCTCCTCTTCCCCAGACACAGGTAATACAGAACACATACCTGTCCTCCTCTTCCCCAGACACAGGTAATACAGAACACACACCTGTCCTCCTCTTCCCCAGACACAGGTAATACAGAACACATACCTGTCCTCCTCTTCCCCAGACACAGGTAAGACAGAACACATACCTGTCCTCCTCTTCCCCAGACACAGGTAATACAGAACACACACCTGTCCTCCCCAGACACAGGTAATACAGAACACATACCTGTCCTGCTCAGACACAGGTAATACAGAACACATACCTGTCCTCCTCTTCCTCAGACACAGGTAAGACAGAACACATACCTGTCCTCCTCTTCCCCAGACACAGGTAATACAGAACACATACCTGTCCTCCTCTTCCCCAGACACAGGTAATACAGAACACATACCTGTCCTCCTCAGACACAGGTAATACAGAACACATACCTGTCCTCCCCAGACACAGGTAATAAAGAACACATACCTGTCCTCCTCTTCCTCAGACACAGGTAATACAGAACACATACCTGTCCTCCTCAGACACAGGTAATACAGAACACATACCTGTCCTCCTCTTCCCCAGACACAGGTAATACAGAACACATACCTGTCCTCCTCAGACACAGGTAATACAGAACACATACCTGTCCTCCTCTTCCTCAGACACAGGTAAGACAGAACACACACCTGTCCTCCTCTTCCTCAGACACAGGTAATACAGAACACACACCTGTCCTCCTCTTCCTCAGACACAGGTAATACAGAACACACACCTGTCCTCCTCTTCCTCAGACACAGGTAATACAGAACACACACCTGTCCTCCTCTTCCCCAGACACAGGTAATACAGAACACACATCTGTCCTCCTCTTCCTCAGACACAGGTAATACAGAACACATACCTGTCCTCCTCTTCCTCAGACACAGGTAATACAGAACACATACCTGTCCTCCTCAGACACAGGTAATACAGAACACATACCTGTCCTCCTCTTCCTCAGACACAGGTAATACAGAACACACACCTGTCCTCCTCTTCCTCAGACACAGGTAAGACAGAACACACACCTGTCCTCCTCTTCCTCAGACACAGGTAATACAGAACACACACCTGTCCTCCTCTTCCTCAGACACAGGTAATACAGAACACACACCTGTCCTCCTCTTCCCCAGACACAGGTAATACAGAACACACACCTGTCCTCCTCTTCCTCAGACACAGGTAATACAGAACACATAAATGTCCTCCTCTTCCTCAGACACAGGTAATACAGAACACATACCTGTCCTCCTCTTCCTCAGACACAGGTAAGACAGAACACATACATGTCCTCCTCAGACACAGGTAATACAGAACACATACCTGTATGTACATGACCTGCTTAGACTGTTGTTGAATATAGACTGTTCTCTGTGTACTAAACAAGACCTGATATTGAATAGACTGTTCTCTGTGTACTAAACAAGACCTGATATTGAATAGACTGTTCTCTGTGTACTAAACAAGACCTGATATTGAATAGACTGTTCTCTCTGTACTAAACAAGACCTGATATTGAATAGACTGTTCTCTGTGTACTAAACAAGACCTGATATTGAATAGACTGTTCTCTGTGTACTAAACAAGACCTGATATTTAATAGACTGTTCTCTGTGTACTAAACAAGACCTGATATTGAATAGACTGTTCTCTCTGTACTAAACAAGACCTGATATTGAATAGACTGTTCTCTGTGTACTAAACAAGACCTGATATTGAATAGACTGTTCTCTGTGTACTAAACAAGACCTGATATTGAATAGACTGTTCTCTGTGTACTAAACAAGACCTGATATTGAATAGACTGTTCTCTCTGTACTAAACAAGACCTGATATTGAATAGACTGTTCTCTGTGTACTAAACAAGACCTGATATTGAATAGACTGTTCTCTCTGTGTACTAAACAAGACCTGATATTGAATAGACTGTTCTCTCTGTGTACTAAACAAGACCTGATATAATGAATAGACCTGATATTGAATAGACTGTTCTCTCTGTGTACTAAACAAGACCTGATATTGAATAGACTGTTCTCTCTGTACTAAACAAGACCTGATATTGAATAGACTGTTCTCTGTGTACTAAACAAGACCTGATATTGAATAGACTGTTCTCTGTGTACTAAACAAGACCTGATATTTAATAGACTGTTCTCTGTGTACTAAACAAGACCTGATATTGAATAGACTGTTCTCTCTGTGTACTAAACAAGACCTGATATTGAATAGACTGTTCTCTCTGTTTACTAAACAAGACCTGATATTTAATAGACTGTTCTCTGTGTACTAAACAAGACCTGATATTGAATAGACTGTTCTCTGTGTACTAAACAAGACCTGATATTGAATAGACTGTTCTCTGTGTACTAAACAAGACCTGATATTGAATAGACTGTTCTCTCTGTACTAAACAAGACCTGATATTGAATAGACTGTTCTCTCTGTGTACTAAACAAGACCTGATATTTAATAGACTGTTCTCTCTGTACTAAACAAGACCTGATATTGAATAGACTGTTCTCTGTGTACTAAACAAGACCTGTTGTCTATGATTCACTAATATGAAAGATTTCCCACAGCCTCTCATGCCTCATTTAGTTAGACTAACTAGTCTAATGTTACTTCCTGACTCTCTTCGTCTCTTAGGAAACACCTGTCCGTCAAGTTCCCGGAGGACACGCCCATCACTCTCCCCACCCTATTACGCTTCATCCTGAAGCACTCCGACTCCGCCCACCAGCCAATGAAAGCAGACGGATCCGACCCTCACCCTCACGTTCTCCTCAAGGCGGAGTTCCGCGCTCTACAAGGAGAAGTCCAGACATTACATCGTGCACGCCAGCGCCTCTCCAACCAACTGGCCCAGCTGTGGCGAGACAACCGGCGGTTATCCTTCCACGCCGTGGCCCTGGAGACCCACAATGCACTGCTGCAGTCCCAGAATGGCGAGCTGCAGCGCGAGAGGCTGAGCCTAGTGGAGCAGCACAAGGAGAAGAGTCGTCAGTTAGGGGAGGCGGTCAGGAGACTACAGGAACTAGCGGACGCATCAGAGAACCTTCTCACTGAGAATACACTGCTGAGGGTTTTACTGGGAGCTCTGAGAGCCAGGGAGACAGAGAGAGGGGAGGAGGAGAACGAAGAGGAGGAGACAGGGGAGGAGGAGGAGGAGGAGACAGGGGAGGAGGAGGAGGAGACAGGGACAGGGGAGGAGGGAGGAGTTATATGGCCTCTTGACAGGGGAGGAGAATACCCTGCTGAGGGTTTTACTGGGAGCGCTGAGAGCCAGGGAGGGGGGGGAGGCGGAGACAGGGGAGGAGGAGGAGGAGGAGGAGGAGACAGGGGAGGAGAGGAGTTATATGGCCTCTTGACAGGGGAGGAGAAT
This sequence comes from Oncorhynchus keta, assembly GCF_023373465.1. Taxonomy (NCBI): domain Eukaryota; kingdom Metazoa; phylum Chordata; class Actinopteri; order Salmoniformes; family Salmonidae; genus Oncorhynchus; species Oncorhynchus keta. The sequence continues at coordinate 28,470 of NW_026290800.1, forward strand.
ACCCTGCTGAGGGTTTTACTGGGAGCGCTGAGAGCCAGGGAGACAGGGGAGGAGGAGGAGGAGGGGAGGAGGAGGGGAGGACAGGGGAGGAGGAGGGATGGCCTCTTGACAGGGAGGGAATAGGAGGAGGAGACAGGGGAGGAGGAGGAGGAGACTCAGGAGGAGGAGGAGCCAGGGGAGGAGACAGGGGAGGAGGAGGAGGAGGAGACAGGGGGAGGAGGAGGAGACAGGGGGAGGAGGAGGAGGGGAGGAGGAGGAGGAGGAGGGAGACAGGGAGGAGGAGGAGAGGGGAGGGGAGGAGGAGGAGACAGGAGGGGAGGAGGAGGAGACAGGAGGGGGGGAGGGGAGGAGGAGAGGAGGAGACAGGAGGAGGAGGAGACAGGAGGGGAGGAGGAGGAGACAGGAGGGGAGGAGGAGGAGGAGACAGGAGGGGAGGAGGAGGAGGAGACAGGAGGGGAGGAGGAGGAGGAGGAGGAGGAGAGGAGGGGAGGAGGAGGAGTTATATGGCCTCTTAATGAAGGGGCATGTCATGCCAAGTAATGCTGGTAGAATGGAAACAGCTGATGAATCACAGCCTCTTGACCCCCCCTAGAAGAAAGAGGAGGTACTACGGGGGCCCTGACAGATGGTGGGAGTAGAGGAGGTGGGAGACCAGAGGAATCACAGCTTCATAATGTTCTCCTAGTGGAAGGAGGGAACACGACATAGACACAGCAGCTTTATAACCAGGTACCGTAGGATGTCCTCTGGGACCAGAGAGAGACGGGAAGGAAAGGAGATGATACTACAGACAATGCAGAGTGTTGTTGATGACGCCTCTAAGCTTCGGACTTTAGAATGTGTGTAACACTCTAGAATGTCCAGTCATAATGCCAACTGTAGAATCCATAAGGGCTAGTGGTCCGGGAGAAGGTTCTACCCAGTGAGGTCAGAGAGGAGCGACCAGCCCCGTCACAGAGAGACACAAATACAAGTCAAATGGGCAGTCGGTGACATGGAACGACAAGAAATGGAATAATCCCAATGGGCCGATGAACACTAGAAATACGCCTCAAATGGCACCCTATTCTAGATGCAGTGCTAGTCTAGCTAATAGGGTTTCCATTTGGGACATATACACTCGGTGAGTTTAGTAGTGAGAAGCTGTCTTCTGAAGCCTGGGTTTTTGGTTGTGTGTTTGTATTTTTCCAAGGAGCACCAGGTGATTTCTCCACAGAGAAGGTGCATTTTGTTTCTGGTTCTTTTTGTTCATCTATTTTTACAAGAATCGCTAAAAATGTCTTTCTATGTTAATTCAGGAAAAGAGAAGATGCAGCTGTTTTACATGTCAAATATTGAACAGATTTTTACTGATTAAAAATGTTTTAATTTAATCAACCGCGTTGTGTATTATTAGTTTTCTTCAGTCTCGAGATGTCGAGATGCATTTGCCTTCAGCTGACGGCCAATAGGATTGCCAGTTGCGTCTCGACAGCCAATAGGATTGCTGGTTGCATCTCGACAGCCAATAGGATTGCTGGTTGCATCTCGACAGCCAATAGGATTGCTGGTTGCACCTCGTCAATATGGACAGTAGAGGCCCCACATGTCTGCCAGTGATACTACATACATACATACATACATACATACATACATACATACATACATACATACATGCATGTCTGCATGCATGCATGCATGCATGCATGCATGCATGCATACATACATACATACATGCACATACATACATACATACATACATACATACATACATACATACATACATACATACATACATACACAATACATACAATCACAATCATTGGCGCATAAAATATGCTGAGGAAGGATAATGTTTCATTAGATGATTGGGCGCATGACTTCCTGAGAGGTGGCTGGATTCTCATGACCTGGCGTGTCTCTGTGTTGGGTGGGTGGGTCTGAGCATTATCAGTGTAACCTGGTTCTGCACCCTGAGAACACATGCTGCTCATTTCAGCCCAGAGAAGGTTTCACTTCTTCTGTCCGTTAGCTCTTCTCTCTCGTCTGTAACACTGAGATAAACATCCCAACGGTTCGCTGTACCTGGTCCTCTTCTTCAGTCCGTTAGCTCTTCTCTCTCATCTGTAACACTGAGATAAACATCCCAACGGTTCGCCGTACCTGGTCCTCTTCTTCAGTCCGTTAGCTCTTCTCTCTCGTCTGTAACACTGAGATAAACATCCCAACGGTTCGCTGTACCTGCTCCCCTTCTTCAGTCCGTTAGCTCTTCTCTCTCGTCTGTAACACTGAGACAAACATCCCAACGGTTCGCTGTACCTGCTCCCCTTCTTCAGTCCGTTAGCTCTTCTCTCTCATCTGTAACACTGAGATAAACATCCCAACGGTTCGCTGTACCTGCTCCCCTTCTTCAGTCCGTTAGCTCTTCTCTCTCATCTGTAACACTGAGATAAACATCCCAACGGTTCGCTGTACCTGCTCCCCTTCTTCAGTCCGTTAGCTCTTCTCTCTCGTCTGTAACACTGAGATAAACATCCCAACGGTTCGCTGTACCTGCTCCCCTTCTTCAGTCCGTTAGCTCTTCTCTCTTCTGTAACACAGATAAACATCCCAACGGTTCGCTGTACCTGCTCCCTTCTTCAGTCCGTTAGCTCTTCTCTCTCGTCTGTAACACTGAGATCTTCTTCAGTCCGTTAGCTCTTCTCTCATCATCTGTAACACTGAGACAAACATAGCTCTTCTCTTCTCTCTGTAACACTGAGATAAACATCCCAACGGTTCGCTGTACCTGGTCCCTTCTTCAGTCCGTTAGCTCTTCTCTCATCATCTGTAACACTGAGACAAACATCCCAACTGTTCGCTGTACCTGCTTGCCTTCTTCAGTCCGTTAGCTCTTCTCTCTCGTCTGTAACACTGGGTTCGCGGTACCTGGTCCCCTTCTTCAGTCCGTTAGCTCTTCTCTCTCGTCTGTAACACTGAGACAAACATCCCAACGGTTCGCTGTACCTGGTCCCCTTCTTCAGTCCGTTAGCTCTTCTCTCTCGTCTGTAACACTGAGACAAACATCCCGGTTCGCTGTACCTGCTCCCCTTCTTCAGTCCGTTAGCTCTTCTCTCTCATCTGTAACACTGAGATAAACATCCCAACGGTTCGCTGTACCTGCTCCCCTTCTTCAGTCCGTTAGCTCTTCTCTCTCATCTGTAACACTGAGATAAACATCCCAACGGTTCGCTGTACCTGCTCCCCTTCTTCAGTCCGTTAGCTCTTCTCTCGTCTGTAACACTGAGATAAACATCCCAACGGTTCACTGTACCTTCTCCCTTCTTCAGTCCGTTAGCTCTTCTCTCTCGTCTGTAACACTGAGATAAACATACGGTTCGCTGTACCTGGTCCTCTTCTTCAGTCCGTTAGCTCTTCTCTCATCATCTGGTAACACTGAGACAAACATCCCAACGGTTCGCTGTACCTGCTGCCTTCTTCAGTCCGTTAGCTCTTCTCTCTCGTCTGTAACACTGAGACAAACATCCCAACGGTTCGCTGTACCTTCTCCCCTTCTTCAGTCCGAGCTCTTCTCTCTCGTCTGTAACACTGAGATAAACATCCCAACGGTTGCTGTACCTGGTCCTCTTCTTCAGTCCGTTAGCTCTTCTCTCATCATCTGTAACACTGAGACAAACATCTCGCTGTACCAGCTCTTCTCTCTCGTCTGTAACACTGAGATAAACATCCCAACGGTTCGCGGTACCTGGTCCCCTTCTTCAGTCCGTTAGCTCTTCTCTCTCGTCTGTAACACTGAGACAAACATCCCAACGGTTCGCTGTACCTGGTCCTCTTCTTCAGTCCGTTGTTCAATCGAAGGAAAAAACTACTGCGGAATAGGCTGCTGTTTGTCCCCTTCAACTCCATCCACACTGAAGCAGTAACTATACCTGCTGACTTGTATGGGCTGATCCACACATACCTCTCAGGGAGGTGGTGATGGATGACAGACATACCTGGCTGATTGGGAGGTGGTGATGGATGGGACAGACATACCTGGCTGATAGTGAGGTGGTGATGGATGGGACAGACATACCTGGCTGATTGGGAGGTGGTGATGGATGGGACAGACATACCTGGCTGATAGTGAGGTGGTGATGGATGGGACAGACATACCTGGCTGATAGTGAGGTGGTGATGGATGGGACAGACATACCTGGCTGATTGGGAGGTGGTGATGGATGGGACAGACATACCTGGCTGATTGGGAGGTGTGATGGATGGGACAACATACCTGGCTGATTGGGAGGTGGTGATGGATGGGACAGACATACCTGGCTGATTGGGAGGTGGTGATGGATGGGACAGACATACCTGGCTGATTGGGAGGGGTGATGGATGGGACAGACATACCTGGCTGATTGGGAGGGGTGATGGATGGGACAGACATACCTGGCTGATTGGGAGGTGGTGATGGATTACCTGGCTGATTGGGAGGTGGTGATGGATGGGACAGACATACCTGGCTGATTGGGAGGTGTGATGGATGGGACAGACATACCTGGCTGATTGGGAGGTGGTGATGGATGGGACAGACATACCTGGCTGATTGGGAGGTGGTGATGGATGGGACAGACATACCTGGCTGATTGGGAGGTGGTGATGGATGGGACAGACATACCTGGCTGATTGGGAGGTGGTGATGGATGGGACAGACATACCTGGCTGATTGGGAGGTGGTGATGGATGGGACAGACATACCTGGCTGATTGGGAGGTGGTGATGGATGGGACAGACATACCTGGCTGATTGGGAGGGGTGATGGATGGGACAGACATACCTGGCTGATTGTGAGGGGTGATGGATGGGACAGACATACCTGGCTGATTGGGAGGTGGTGATGGATGGGACAGACATACCTGGCTGATTGGGAGGTGGTGATGGATGGGACAGACATACCTGGCTGATTGGGAGGTGGTGATGGATGGGACAGACATACCTGGCTGATTGGGAGGTGGTGATGGATGGGACAGACATACCTGGCTGATTGGGAGGTGGTGATGGATGGGACAGACATACCTGGCTGATTGGGAGGTGGTGATGGATGGGACAGACATACCTGGCTGATTGGGAGGTGGTGATGGATGGGACAGACATACCTGGCTGATTGGGAGGTGGTGATGGATGGGACAGACATACCTGGCTGATTGGGAGGTGTGATGGATGGGACAGACATACCTGGCTGATTGGGAGGTGTGATGGATGGGACAGACATACCTGGCTGATTGGGAGGTGGATGGATGGGACAGACATACCTGGCTGATTGGGAGGTGGTGATGGATGGGACAGACATACCTGGCTGATTGGGAGGTGGTGATGGATGGATGGGACAGACATACCTGGCTGATTGGGAGGGGTGATGGTGACATACCTGGCTGATTGGGAGGTGGTGATGGATGGGACAGACATACCTGGCTGATTGGGAGGTGGTGATGGATGGGACAGACATACCTGGCTGATTGGGAGGTGGTGATGGATGGGACAGACATACCTGGCTGATTGGGAGGTGGTGATGGATGGGACAGACATACCTGGCTGATTGGGAGGTGGTGATGGATGGGACAGACATACCTGGCTGATTGGGAGGTGGTGATGGATGGGACAGACATACCTGGCTGATTGGGAGGGTGGTGGATGGGACAGACATACCTGGCTGATTGGGAGGGGTGGTGGATGGGACAGACATACCTGGCTGATTGGGAGGGGTGGTGGATGGGACAGACATACCTGGCTGATTGGGAGGTGGTGATGGATGGGACAGACATACCTGGCTGATTGGGAGGTGGTGATGGATGGGACAGACATACCTGGCTGATTGGGAGGTGGTGATGGATGGGACAGACATACCTGGCTGATTGGGAGGTGTGATGGATGGGACAGACATACCTGGCTGATTGGGAGGTGGTGATGGATGGGACAGACATACCTGGCTGATTGGGAGGTGGTGATGGATGGGACAGACATACCTGGCTGATTGGGAGGTGTGATGGATGGGACAGACATACCTGGCTGATTGGGAGGTGGTGATGGATGGGACAGACATGCCTGGCTGATTGGGAGGTGGTGATGGATGGGACAGACATACCTGGCTGATTGGGAGGTGGTGTGGTTCTCAGGTGGTTGATGGGACAGACATACCTGGCTGATTGGGAGGTGGTGATGGATGGGACAGACATACCTGGCTGATTGGGAGGTGGTGATGGATGGGACAGACATACCTGGCTGATTGGGAGGTGGTGATGGATGGGACAGACATACCTGGCTGGTTGTGAGGGGTGATGGATGGGACAGACATACCTGGCTGATTGGGAGGTGTGATGGATGGGACAGACATACCTGGCTGGTTGTGAGGGGTGATGGATGGGACAGACATACTTGGCTGATAGTGAGGTGTGATGGATGGGACAGACATACCTGGCTGATTGGGAGGTGGTGATGAATGGGACAGACATACCTGGCTGATTGGGAGGTGGTGATGAATGGGACAGACATACCTGGCTGATTGTGAGGGGTGATGAATGGGACAGACATACCTGGCTGATTGGGAGGTGGTGATGAATGGGACAGACATACCTGGCTGATTGTGAGGGTGATGAATGGGACAGACATACCTGGCTGGTTGGGAGGTGGTGATGAATGGGACAGACATACCTGGCTGATTGTGAGGGGTGATGAATGGGACAGACATACCTGGCTGGTTGTGAGGGGTGATGGATGGGACAGACATACCTGGCTGATTGGGAGGTGTGATGGATGGGACAGACATACCTGGCTGATTGGGAGGTGGTGATGGATGGGACAGACATACCTGGCTGATTGTGAGGGGTGATGAATGGGACAGACATACCTGGCTGGTTGTGAGGGGTGATGGATGGGACAGACATACCTGGCTGATTGTGAGGGTGATGAATGGGACAGACATACCTGGCTGGTTGTGAGGGATGATGGATGGGACAGACATACCTGGCTGGTTGTGAGGGGTGATGGATGGGACAGACATACCTGGCTGATTGGGAGGGGTGATGGATGGGACAGACATACCTGGCTGATTGGGAGGTGGTGATGGATGGGACAGACATACCTGGCTGATTGGGAGGTGGTGATGGATGGGACAGACATACCTGGCTGATTGGGAGGTGTGATGGATGGGACAGACATACCTGGCTGATTGGGAGGGGTGATGGATGGGACAGACATACCTGGCTGATTGGGAGGTGGTGATGGATGGGACAGACATACCTGGCTGGTTGGGAGGTGGTGATGGATGGGACAGACATACCTGGCTGATTGTGAGGGGTGATGGATGGGACAGACATACCTGGCTGATTGGGAGGTGGTGATGGATGGGACAGACATACCTGGCTGATTGGGAGGTGGTGATGGATGGGACAGACATACCTGGCTGATTGGGAGGTGTGATGGATGGGACAGACATACCTGGCTGATTGTGAGGGGTGATGGATGGGACAGACATACCTGGCTGATTGGGAGGTGGTGATGGATGGGACAGACATACCTGGCTGATTGGGAGGTGGTGATGGATGGGACAGACATACCTGGCTGATTGGGAGGTGGTGATGGATGGGACAGACATACCTGGCTGATTGGGAGGTGGTGATGGATGGGACAGACATACCTGGCTGATTGGGAGGTGTGATGGATGGGACAGACATACCTGGCTGATTGGGAGGTGTGATGGATGGGACAGACATACCTGGCTGATTGGGAGGTGTGATGGATGGGACAGACATACCTGGCTGATTGGGAGGTGGTGATGGATGGGACAGACATACCTGGCTGATTGGGAGGTGGTGATGGATGGGACAGACATACCTGGCTGATTGGGAGGTGTGATGGATGGGACAGACAGACATACCTGGCTGATTGGGAGGGTGATGGATGGGACAGACATACCTGGCTGATTGGGAGGTGGTGATGGATGGGACAGACATACCTGGCTGATTGGGAGGTGGTGATGGATGGGACAGACATACCTGGCTGATTGGGAGGTGGTGATGGATGGGACAGACATACCTGGCTGATTGGGAGGTGGTGATGGATGGGACAGACATACCTGGCTGATTGGGAGGTGGTGATGGATGGGACAGACATACCTGGCTGATTGGGAGGTGGTGATGGATGGGACAGACATACCTGGCTGATTGGGAGGGGTGGTGGATGGGACAGACATACCTGGCTGATTGGGAGGTGGTGTGGTTCTCAGGTGGTTGATGGGACAGACATACCTGGCTGATTGGGAGGTGGTGATGGATGGGACAGACATACCTGGCTGATTGGGAGGTGGTGATGGATGGGACAGACATACCTGGCTGATTGGGAGGTGGTGATGGATGGGACAGACATACCTGGCTGGTTGTGAGGGGTGATGGATGGGACAGACATACCTGGCTGATTGGGAGGTGGTGATGGATGGGACAGACATACCTGGCTGATTGTGAGGGGTGATGAATGGGACAGACATACCTGGCTGGTTGTGAGGGGTGATGGATGGGACAGACATACCTGGCTGATTGTGAGGGTGATGAATGGGACAGACATACCTGGCTGGTTGTGAGGGGTGATGGATGGGACAGACATACCTGGCTGGTTGTGAGGGTGATGGATGGGACAGACATACCTGGCTGATTGGGAGGGTGATGGATGGGACAGACATACCTGGCTGATTGGGAGGTGGTGATGGATGGGACAGACATACCTGGCTGATTGGGAGGTGGTGATGGATGGGACAGACATACCTGGCTGATTGGGAGGTGTGATGGATGGGACAGACATACCTGGCTGATTGGGAGGGGTGATGGATGGGACAGACATACCTGGCTGATTGGGAGGTGGTGATGGATGGGACAGACATACCTGGCTGGTTGGGAGGTGGTGATGGATGGGACAGACATACCTGGCTGATTGTGAGGGGTGATGGATGGGACAGACATACCTGGCTGATTGGGAGGTGGTGATGGATGGGACAGACATACCTGGCTGATTGGGAGGTGGTGATGGATGGGACAGACATACCTGGCTGATTGGGAGGTGTGATGGATGGGACAGACATACCTGGCTGATTGTGAGGGGTGATGGATGGGACAGACATACCTGGCTGATTGGGAGGTGGTGATGGATGGGACAGACATACCTGGCTGATTGGGAGGTGGTGATGGATGGGACAGACATACCTGGCTGATTGGGAGGTGGTGATGAATGGGACAGACATACCTGGCTGATTGTGAGGGGTGATGGATGGGACAGACATACCTGGCTGGTTGTGAGGGGTGATGGATGGGACAGACATACCTGGCTGATTGTGAGGGGTGATGAATGGGACAGACATACCTGGCTGGTTGTGAGGGATGATGGATGGGACAGACATACCTGGCTGGTTGTGAGGGGTGATGGATGGGACAGACATACCTGGCTGATTGGGAGGGGTGATGGATGGGACAGACATACCTGGCTGATTGGGAGGTGGTGATGGATGGGACAGACATACCTGGCTGATTGGGAGGTGGTGATGGATGGGACAGACATACCTGGCTGATTGGGAGGTGTGATGGATGGGACAGACATACCTGGCTGATTGGGAGGGGTGATGGATGGGACAGACATACCTGGCTGATTGGGAGGTGGTGATGGATGGGACAGACATACCTGGCTGGTTGGGAGGTGGTGATGGATGGGACAGACATACCTGGCTGATTGTGAGGGGTGATGGATGGGACAGACATACCTGGCTGATTGGGAGGTGGTGATGGATGGGACAGACATACCTGGCTGATTGGGAGGTGGTGATGGATGGGACAGACATACCTGGCTGATTGGGAGGTGTGATGGATGGGACAGACATACCTGGCTGATTGTGAGGGGTGATGGATGGGACAGACATACATACCTGGCTGATTGGGAGGTGGTGATGGATGGGACAGACATACCTGGCTGATTGGGAGGTGGTGATGGATGGGACAGACATACCTGGCTGATTGGGAGGTGGTGATGGATGGGACAGACATACCTGGCTGATTGGGAGGTGGTGATGGATGGGACAGACATACCTGGCTGATTGGGAGGTGTGATGGATGGGACAGACATACCTGGCTGATTGGGAGGTGTGATGGATGGGACAGACATACCTGGCTGATTGGGAGGTGTGATGGATGGGACAGACATACCTGGCTGATTGGGAGGTGGTGATGGATGGGACAGACATACCTGGCTGATTGGGAGGTGGTGATGGATGGGACAGACATACCTGGCTGATTGGGAGGTGTGATGGATGGGACAGACAGACATACCTGGCTGATTGGGAGGTGTGATGGATGGGACAGACATACCTGGCTGATTGGGAGGTGGTGATGGATGGGACAGACATACCTGGCTGATTGGGAGGTGGTGATGGATGGGACAGACATACCTGGCTGATTGGGAGGTGGTGATGGATGGGACAGACATACCTGGCTGATTGGGAGGTGGTGATGGATGGGACAGACATACCTGGCTGATTGGGAGGTGGTGATGGATGGGACAGACATACCTGGCTGATTGGGAGGTGGTGATGGATGGGACAGACATACCTGGCTGATTGGGAGGGTGGTGGATGGGACAGACATACCTGGCTGATTGGGAGGTGGTGTGGTTCTCAGGTGGTTGATGGGACAGACATACCTGGCTGATTGGGAGGTGGTGATGGATGGGACAGACATACCTGGCTGATTGGGAGGTGGTGATGGATGGGACAGACATACCTGGCTGATTGGGAGGTGGTGATGGATGGGACAGACATACCTGGCTGGTTGTGAGGGGTGATGGATGGGACAGACATACCTGGCTGATTGGGAGGTGGTGATGGATGGGACAGACATACCTGGCTGATTGTGAGGGGTGATGAATGGGACAGACATACCTGGCTGGTTGTGAGGGTGATGGATGGGACAGACATACCTGGCTGATTGTGAGGGGTGATGAATGGGACAGACATACCTGGCTGGTTGTGAGGGGTGATGGATGGGACAGACATACCTGGCTGGTTGTGAGGGGTGATGGATGGGACAGACATACCTGGCTGATTGGGAGGGGTGATGGATGGGACAGACATACCTGGCTGATTGGGAGGTGGTGATGGATGGGACAGACATACCTGGCTGATTGGGAGGTGGTGATGGATGGGACAGACATACCTGGCTGATTGGGAGGTGTGATGGATGGGACAGACATACCTGGCTGATTGGGAGGGGTGATGGATGGGACAGACATACCTGGCTGATTGGGAGGTGGTGATGGATGGGACAGACATACCTGGCTGGTTGGGAGGTGGTGATGGATGGGACAGACATACCTGGCTGATTGTGAGGGGTGATGGATGGGACAGACATACCTGGCTGATTGGGAGGTGGTGATGGATGGGACAGACATACCTGGCTGATTGGGAGGTGGTGATGGATGGGACAGACATACCTGGCTGATTGGGAGGTGTGATGGATGGGACAGACATACCTGGCTGATTGTGAGGGGTGATGGATGGGACAGACATACCTGGCTGATTGGGAGGTGGTGATGGATGGGACAGACATACCTGGCTGATTGGGAGGTGGTGATGGATGGGACAGACATACCTGGCTGATTGGGAGGTGGTGATGAATGGGACAGACATACCTGGCTGATTGTGAGGGGTGATGGATGGGACAGACATACCTGGCTGATTGTGAGGGGTGATGGATGGGACAGACATACCTGGCTGGTTGTGAGGGGTGATGGATGGGACAGACATACCTGGCTGATTGTGAGGGGTGATGGATGGGACAGACATACCTGGCTGATAGTGAGTGTGGTGGTTTTCAGGTGGTTGATGGGACAGACATACCTGGCTGATTGTGAGGGGTGATGGATGGGACAGACATACCTGGCTGATTGTGAGGGGTGATGGATGGGACAGACATACCTGGCTGATTGTGAGGTGTGGTGGTTTTCAGGTGGTTGATGGGACAGACATACCTGGCTGATTGTGAGGGGTGATGGATGGGACAGACATACCTGGCTGATTGTGAGGGGTGATGGATGGGACAGACATACCTGGCTGATTGTGAGGGGTGATGGATGGGACAGACATACCTGGCTGATTGTGAGGGGTGATGGATGGGACAGACATACCTGGCTGATTGTGAGGTGTGGTGGTTTTCAGGTGGTTGATGGGACAGACATACCTACATTTACATTTACATTTAAGTCATTCAGCAGACGCTCTTATCCAGAGCGACTTACAAATTGGTGCATACACCTTATGACAACCAGTGGAACAGCCACTTGCATCTAAATCTTGTTGGGGGTGAGAAGGGGGGTGAGAAGGATTACTTACCCTTACTTACCCTATCCTAGGTATTCCTTGAAGAGGTGGGGTTTCAGGTGTCTCCGGAAGGTGGTGATTGACTCCGCTGTCCTGGCGTCATGAGGGAGTTTGTTCCACCATTGGGGGCCAGAGCAGCGAACAGTTTTGACTGGGCTGAGCGGGAACTGTACTTCCTCAGTGGTAGGGAGGCGAGCAGGCCAGAGGTGGATGAACGCAGTGCCCTTGTTTGGGTGTAGGGCCTGATCAGAGCCTGGAGGTACTGAGGTGCCGTTCCCCTCACAGCTCCGTAGGCAAGCACCATGGTCTTGTAGCGGATGCGAGCTTCAACTGGAAGCCAGTGGAGAGAGCGGAGGAGCGGGGTGACATGAGAGAACTTGGGAAGGTTGAACACCAGACGGGCTGCGGCGTTCTGGATGAGTTGTAGGGGTTTAATGGCACAGGCAGGGAGCCCAGCCAACAGCGAGTTGCAGTAATCAAGACGGGAGATGACAAGTGCCTGGATTAGGACCTGCGCCGCTTCCTGTGTGAGGCAGGGTCGTACTCTGCGGATGTTGTAGAGCATGAACCTACAGGAACGGGACACCGCCTTGATGTTAGTTGAGAACGTCAGGGTGTTGTCCAGGATCACGCCAAGGTTCTTAGCGCTCTGGGAGGAGGACACAATGGAGTTGTCAACCGTGATGGCGAGATCATGGAATGGGCAGTCCTTCCCCGGGAGGAAGAGGAGCTCCGTCTTGCTGAGGTTCAGCTTGAGGTGGTGATCCGTCATCCACACTGATATGTCTGCCAGACATGCAGAGATGCGATTCGCCACCTGGTCATCAGAAGGGGAAAGGAGAAGATTAATTGTGTGTCGTCTGCATAGCAATGATAGGAGAGACCATGTGAGGTTATGACAGAGCCAAGTGACTTGGTGTATAGCGAGAATAAGAGAGGGCCTAGAACAGAGCCCTGGGGGACACCAGTGGTGAGAGCGCGTGGTGAGGAGACAGATTCTCGCCACGCCACCTGGTAGGAGTGACCTGTCAGGTAGGACGCAATCAAGCGTGGGCCGCGCCGGAGATGCCCAACTCGGAGAGGGTGGAGAGGAGAATCTGATGGTTCACAGTATCGAAGGCAGCCGATAGGTCTAGAAGGATGAGAGCAGAGGAGAGAGAGTTAGCTTTAGCAGTGCGGAGCGCCTCCGTGATACAGAGAAGAGCAGTCTCAGTTGAGTGACTAGTCTTGAAACCTGACTGATTTGGATCAAGAAGGTCATTCTGAGAGAGATAGCGGTAGAGCTGGCCAAGGACGGCACGCTCAAGAGTTTTGGAGAGAAAAGAGAGAAGGGATACTGTTCTGTAGTTGTTGACATCGGAGGGATCGAGTGTAGGTTTTTTCAGAAGGGGTGCAACTCTCGCTCTCTTGAAGACGGGAGGGACGTAGCAGCGGTCAGGGATGAGTTGATGAGCGAGGTGAGGTAAGGGAGAAGGTCTCCGGAAATGGTCTGGAGAAGAGAGGAGGGGATAGGGTCAAGCGGGCAGGTTGTTGGGCGGCCGGCCGTCACAAGACGCGAGATTTCATCTGGAGAGAGAGGGGAGAAAGAGGTCAGAGCATAGGGTAGGGCAGTGTGAGCAGAACCAGCGGTGTCGTTTGACTTAGCAAACGAGGATCGGATGTCATCGACCTTCTTTTCAAAATGGTTGACGAAGTCATCTGCAGAGAGGGAGGAGGGAGGGGGGAGGATTCAGGAGGGAGGAGAAGGTGGCAAAGAGCTTCCTAGGGTTAGAGGCAGATGCTTGGAATTTAGAATGGTAGAAAGTGGCTTTAGCAGCAGAGACAGAGGAGGAAAATGTAGAGAGGAGGGAGTGAAAGGATGCCAGGTCCGCAGGGAGGCGAAGTTTTCCTCCATTTCCGCTCGGCTGCCCGGAGCCCTGTTCTGTGAGCTCGCAATGAGTCGTCGAGCCACGGAGCGGGAGGGGAGGACCGAGCCGGCCTGGAGGATAGGGGACATAGAGAGTCAAAGGATGCAGTAAGGGAGGAGAGGAGGGTTGAGGAGGCAGAATCAGGAGATAGGTTGGAGAAAGTTTGAGCAGGAAGGATGAAGAAGAGGAGAGAGTAGCGGGGAGAGAGAGCGAAGGTTGGGACGGCGCGATACCATCCGAGTAGGGGCAGTGTGGGAAGTGTTGGATGAGAGCGAGAGGGAAAAGGATACAAGGTAGTGGTCGGAGACTTGGAGGGGAGTTGCAATGAGGTTAGTGGAAGAACAGCATCTAGTAAAGATGAGGTCAAGCGTATTGCCTGCCTTGTGAGTAGGGGGAAGGTGAGAGGGTGAGGTCAAAAGAGGAGAGGAGTGGAAAGAAGGAGGCAGAGAGGAATGAGTCAAAGGTAGACGTGGGGAGGTTAAAGTCGCCCAGAACTGTGAGAGGTGAGCCGTCCTCAGGAAAGGAGCTTATCAAGGCATCAAGCTCATTGATGAACTCTCCGAGGAACCTGGAGGGCGATAAATGACAAGGATGTTAAGCTTGAAAGGGCTGGTAACTGTGACAGCATGGAATTCAAAGGAGGCAATAGACAGATGGGTAAGGGGAGAAAGAGAGAAAGACCACTTGGGAGAGATGAGGATCCCGGTGCCACCACCCCGCTGACCAGAAGCTCTCGGGGTGTGCGAGAACACGTGGGCGGACGAGGAGAGAGCAGTAGGAGTAGCAGTGTTATCTGTGGTGATCCATGTTTCCGTCAGTGCCAAGAAGTCAAGGGACTGGAGGGAGGCATAGGCTGAGATGAACTCTGCCTTGTTGGCCGCAGATCGGCAGTTCCAGAGGCTACCGGAGACCTTGAACTCCACGTGGGTCGTACGCGCTGGGACCACCAGATTAGGTGGTCGCGGCCACGCGGTGTGGAGCGTTTGTATGGTCTGTGCAGAGAGGAGAGAACAGGGATAGACAGACACATAGTTGACAGGCTACAGAAAAGGCTACGCTAATGCAAGGAAATTGAATGACAAGTGGACTACACGTCTCGAATGTTCAGAAAGTTAAGCTTACGTAGCAAGAATCTTATTGACTAAAATGATTAAAATGATACAGTACTGCTAAAGTAGGCTAGCTGGCAGTAGCTGCGTTGTTGGCACTACACTAATCAAGTCGTTCCGTTGAGTGTAATAATTTCTACAGTGATGCTATTCGGGGCTAGCTGGCTGATTGTGAGGTGTGGTGGTTTTCAGGTGGTTGATGGGACAGACATACCTGGCTGATAGTGAGGTGTGGTGGTTCTCAGCTGGTGGGTGGTGGATGGGATAGACATACCTGGGTGATTGCGTCTGAAATGGCATCCTAAGGGACCTGATCTAAAGTAGTGGACTATAGAGGGAATAGGGTGCCATGAGGCTCTGGTCTAAAGTAGTGGACTATAGAGGGAATAGGGTTCCATGAGGCTCTGGTCTAAAGTAGTGGACTATAGAGGGAATAGGGTGCTATTTTAGATCAAATCTAATGTTATTTGTCACATGCTTCTTAAACAACAGGTGTAAACTAACAGTGAAATGTTTACAGGCCCATCCGAACAATGCAGAGAGAAATACTAGAAGAATAATGTCACTAATAATATAAAACACGATGAGTAATGATAACTTGGCTCTATACACAATGAGGAATGATAACTTGGCTCTATTTACACTGAGTAACGATAACTTGGCTCTATACACAATGAGGAATGATAACTTGGCTCTATACACACTGAGTACCGTTAACTTGGCTCTATACACAGTAAGGAACGATAACTTGGCTCTATACACACTGAGGAACGATAACTTGGCTCTATACACAATGAGTAATGATAACTTGGCTCTATACACACTGAGTAACGATAACTTGGCTCTATACACAATGAGGAATGATAACTTGGCTCTATACACACTGAGTAACGATAACTTGGCTCTATACACAGTAAGGAACGATAACTTGGCTCTATACACAGTAAGGAACGATAACTTGGCTCTATACACAGTAAGGAACGATAACTTGGCTCTATACACACTGAGTAACGATAACTTGGCTCTATACACAATGAGTATTGATAACTTGGCTCTATACACACTGAGTAACGATAACTTGGCTCTATACACAATGAGGAATGATAACTTGGCTCTATACACACTGAGTAACGATAACTTGGCTCTATACACAGTAAGGAACGATAACTTGGCTCTATACACAGTAAGGAACGATAACTTGGCTCTATACACAGTAAGGAACGATAACTTGGCTCTATACACACTGAGTAACGATAACTTGGCTCTATACACAATGAGTATTGATAACTTGGCTCTATACACACTGAGGAACGATAACTTGGCTCTATACACACTGAGTAACGATAACTTGGCTCTATACACAATGAGTATTGATAACTTGGCTCTATACACACTGAGGAACGATAACTTGGCTCTATACACACTGAGTAACGATAACTTGGCTCTATACACAGTAAGGAACGATAACTTGGCTCTATACACAGTGAGGAACGATAACTTGGCTCTATACACAGTAAGGAACGATAACTTGGCTCTATACACACTGAGTAACGATAACTTGGCTCTATACACAATGAGTATTGATAAGGCTCTATACACACTGAGTAACGATAACTTGGCTCTATACACAATGAGGAATGATAACTTGGCTCTATACACTGAGTAACGATAACTTGGCTCTATACACAGTGAGGAACGATAACTTGGCTCTATACACAGTAAGGAACGATAACTTGGCTCTATACACAGTAAGGAACGATAACTTGGCTCTATACACACTGAGTAACGATAACTTGGCTCTATACACAATGAGTATTGATAACTTGGCTCTATACACACTGAGGAACGATAACTTGGCTCTATACACACTGAGTAACGATAACTTGGCTCTATACACAATGAGTATTGATAACTTGGCTCTATACACACTGAGGAACGATAACTTGGCTCTATACACACTGAGTAACGATAACTTGGCTCTATACACAATGATAACGATAACTTGGCTCTATACACAATGAGGAACGATAACTTGGCTCTATACACAATGAGGAACGATAACTTGGCTCTATACACACTGAGTAACGATAACTTGGCTCTATTTACACTGAGTAACGATTGGTTGGCTCTATACACACTGAGTAACAATAACTTGGCTCTATACACAGTAAGGAACGATAACTTGGCTCTATACACACTGAGGAACGATAACTTGGCTCTATACACACTGAGTATCGTTAACTTGGCACAGTGCGTAACGATAACTTGAATAGCAGTATAGGTAGGAGACAGGACAGTAGATAACAGTACAGGCTGTTTGGTAGGAGACAGGACAGTAGATAACAGTACAGGCTGTTTGGTAGGAGACAGGACAGTAGATAACAGTACAGGCTGTTTGGTAGGAGACAGGACAGTAGATAACAGGACAGGCTGTTTGGTAGGAGACAGGACAGTAGATAACAGTACAGGCTGTTTGGTAGGAGACAGGACAGTAGATAACAGTACAGGCTGTTTGGTAGGAGACAGGACAGTAGATAGCAGTACAGGCTGTTTGGTAGGAGACAGGACAGTAGATAGCAGTACAGGCTGTTTGGTAGGAGACAGGACAGTAGATAACAGTACAGGCTGTTTGGTAGGAGACAGGGTACAGTAGATAACAGTACAGGCTGTTTGGTAGGAGACAGGACAGTAGATAACAGTACAGGCTGTTTGGTAGGAGACAGGACAGTAGATAGCAGTACAGGCTGTTTGGTAGGAGACAGGACAGTAGATAGCAGTACAGGCTGTTTGGTAGGAGACAGGACAGTAGATAACAGTACAGGCTACAGACTGTTTGGTAGGAGACAGGACAGTAGATAGCAGTACAGGCTGTTTGGTAGGAGACAGGACAGTAGATAACAGTACAGGCTGTTTGGTAGGAGACAGGACAGTAGATAACAGGACAGGCTGTTTGGTAGGAGACAGGACAGTAGATAACAGTACAGGCTGTTTGGTAGGAGACAGGACAGTAGATAACAGTACAGGCTGTTACAGGCTGTTTGGTAGGAGACAGGACAGTAGATACAGTACAGGCTGTTTGGTAGGAGACAGGACAGTAGATAACAGTACAGGCTGTTTGGTAGGAGACAGGACAGTAGATAACAGTACAGGCTGTTTGGTAGGAGACAGGACAGTAGATAACAGTACAGGCTGTTTGGTAGGAGACAGGGTACAGTAGATAACAGTACAGGCTGTTTGGTAGGAGACAGGGTACAGTAGATAACAGTACAGGCTGTTTGGTAGGAGACAGGACAGTAGATAGCAGTACAGGCTGTTTGGTAGGAGACAGGACAGTAGATAGCAGTACAGGCTGTTTGGTAGGAGACAGGACAGTAGATAGCAGTACAGGCTGTTTGGTAGGAGACAGGACAGTAGATAACAGGACAGGCTGTTTGGTAGGAGACAGGACAGTAGATAGCAGTACAGGCTGTTTGGTAGGAGACAGGACAGTAGATACAGTACAGGCTGTTTGGTAGGAGACAGGACAGTAGATAGCAGTACAGGCTGTTTGGTAGGAGACAGGACAGTAGATAACAGGACAGGCTGTTTGGTAGGAGACAGGACAGTAGATAGCAGTACAGGCTGTTTGGTAGGAGACAGGACAGTAGATAACAGTACAGGCTGTTTTGACAGGTAGGAGACAGGACAGTAGATAACAGTACAGGCTGTTTGGTAGGAGACAGGACAGTAGATAACAGTACAGGCTGTTTGGTAGGAGACAGGACAGTAGATAACAGTACAGGCTGTTTGGTAGGAGACAGGACAGTAGATAACAGTACAGGCTGTTTGGACAGGACAGTAGCAGTACAGGCTGTTTGGTAGGAGACAGGACAGTAGATAACAGTACATGCTGTTTGGTAGGAGACAGGACAGTAGATAGCAGTACAGGCTGTTTGGTAGGAGACAGGACAGTAGATAACAGGACAGGCTGTTTGGTAGGAGACAGGACAGTAGATAGCAGTACAGGCTGTTTGGTAGGAGACAGGACAGTAGATAACAGTACAGGCTGTTTGGTAGGAGACAGGGTACAGTAGATAGCAGTACAGGCTGTTTGGTAGGAGACAGGGTACAGTAGATAACAGTACAGGCTGTTTGGTAGGAGACAGGACAGTAGATAACAGGACAGGCTGTTTGGTAGGAGACAGGGTACAGTAGATAACAGTACAGGCTGTTTGGTAGGAGACAGGACAGTAGATAACAGTACAGGCTGTTTGGTAGGAGACAGGACAGTAGATAGCAGTACAGGCTGTTTGGTAGGAGACAGGACAGTAGATAACAGTACAGGCTGTTTGGTAGGAGACAGGACAGTAGATAGCAGTACAGGCTGTTTGGTAGGAGACAGGACAGTAGATAACAGTACAGGCTGTTTGGTAGGAGACAGGGTACAGTAGATAACAGTACAGGCTGTTTGGTAGGAGACAGGACAGTAGATAACAGGACAGGCTGTTTGGTAGGAGACAGGACAGTAGATAACAGTACAGGCTGTTTGGTAGGAGACAGGGTACAGTAGATAGCAGTACAGGCTGTTTGGTAGGAGACAGGACAGTAGATAACAGTACAGTAGGAGACAGGACAGTAGATAACAGGACAGGCTGTTTGGTAGGAGACAGGACAGTAGATAACAGTACAGGCTGTTTGGTAGGAGACAGGACAGTAGATAGCAGGACAGGCTGTTTGGTAGGAGACAGGATAGATAGCAGTACAGGCTGTTTGGTAGGAGACAGGGACAGTAGATAACAGGACAGGCTGTTTGGTAGGAGACAGGACAGTAGATAACAGGACAGGCTGTTTGTAGGAGACAGGGTACAGTAAATAACAGTACAGGCTGTTTGGTAGGGAGACAGTAGATAACAGGACAGGCTGTTTGGTAGGAGACAGGACAGTAGATAACAGTACAGGCTGTTTGGTAGGAGACAGGGTACAGTAGATAGCAGTACAGGCTGTTTGGTAGGAGACAGGACAGTAGATAACAGGACAGGCTGTTTGGTAGGAGACAGGACAGGACAGTACAGTAGCAGTACAGGCTGTTTGGTAGGAGACAGGACAGTAGATTACAGGCTGTTTGGTAGGAGACAGGACAGTAGATAGCAGTACAGGCTGTTTGGTAGGAGACAGGACAGTAGATAACAGTACAGGCTGTTTGGTAGGAGACAGGACAGTAGATAACAGTACAGGCTGTTTGGTAGGAGACAGGACAGGCAGGACAGGCTGTTTGGTAGGAGACAGGACAGTAGATAACAGTACAGGCTGTTTGGTAGGAGACAGGACAGTAGATAACAGTACAGGCTGTTTGGTAGGAGACAGGACAGTAGATAACAGGACAGGCTGTTTGGTAGGAGACAGGACAGTAGATAACAGTACAGGCTGTTTGGTAGGAGACAGGACAGTAGATAACAGTACAGGCTGTTTGGTAGGAGACAGGACAGTAGATAGCAGTACAGGCTGTTTGGTAGGAGACAGGACAGTAGATAACAGTACAGGCTGTTTGGTAGGAGACAGGACAGTAGATAACAGTACAGGCTGTTTGGTAGGAGACAGGACAGTAGATAACAGTACAGGCTGTTTGGTAGGAGACAGGACAGTAGATAACAGGACAGGCTGTTTGGTAGGAGACAGGACAGTAGATAACAGTACAGGCTGTTTGGTAGGAGACAGGACAGTAGATAACAGTACAGGCTGTTTGGTAGGAGACAGGGTACAGTAGATAGCAGTACAGGCTGTTTGGTAGGAGACAGGACAGTAGATAACAGTACAGGCTGTTTGGTAGGAGACAGGACAGTAGATAGCAGTACAGGCTGTTTGGTAGGAGACAGGACAGTAGATAACAGTACAGGCTGTTTGGTAGGAGACAGGACAGTAGATAACAGTACAGGCTGTTTGGTAGGAGACAGGACAGTAGATAACAGTACAGGCTGTTTGGTAGGAGACAGGGTACAGTAGATAACAGTACAGGCTGTTTGGTAGGAGACAGGGTACAGTAGATAACAGTACAGGCTGTTTGGTAGGAGACAGGACAGTAGATAGGACAGGCTGTTTGGTAGGAGACAGGACAGTAGATAACAGGACAGGCTGTTTGGTAGGAGACAGGACAGTAGATAACAGGACAGGCTGTTTGGTAGGAGACAGGGACAGTAGATAACAGTACAGGCTGTTTGGTAGGAGACAGGACAGTAGATAACAGTACAGGCTGTTTGGTAGGAGACAGGACAGTAGATAACAGGACAGGCTGTTTGGTAGGAGACAGGACAGTAGATAGATAACAGGTACAGGCTGTTTGGTAGGAGACAGGACAGTAGATAACAGGACAGGCTGTTTGGTAGGAGACAGGACAGTAGATAACAGTACAGGCTGTTTGGTAGGAGACAGGGTACAGTAGATAACAGTACAGGCTGTTTGGTAGGAGACAGGACAGTAGATAACAGTACAGGCTGTTTGGTAGGAGACAGGGACAGTAGATAACAGTACAGGCTGTTTGGTAGGAGACAGGACAGTAGATAACAGTACAGGCTGTTTGGTAGGAGACAGGACAGTAGATAACAGTACAGGCTGTTTGGTAGGAGACAGGACAGTAGATAACAGTACAGGCTGTTTGGTAGGAGACAGGACAGTAGATAGCAGTACAGGCTGTTTGGTAGGAGACAGGACAGTAGATAACAGTACAGGCTGTTTGGTAGGAGACAGGACAGTAGATAGCAGTACAGGCTGTTTGGTAGGAGACAGGACAGTAGATAACAGGACAGGCTGTTTGGTAGGAGACAGGACAGTAGATAACAGTACAGGCTGTTTGGTAGGAGACAGGGTACAGTAGATAGCAGTACAGGCTGTTTGGTAGGAGACAGGACAGTAGATAGCAGTACAGGCTGTTTGGTAGGAGACAGGACAGTAGATAACAGTACAGGCTGTTTGGTAGGAGACAGGACAGTAGATAACAGTACAGGCTGTTTGGTAGGAGACAGGACAGTAGATAACAGTACAGGCTGTTTGGTAGGAGACAGGACAGTAGATAGCAGTACAGGCTGTTTGGTAGGAGACAGGACAGTAGATAGCAGTACAGGCTGTTTGGTAGGAGACAGGACAGTAGATAACAGGACAGGCTGTTTGGTAGGAGACAGGACAGTAGATAACAGTACAGGCTGTTTGGTAGGAGACAGGACAGTAGATAGCAGTACAGGCTGTTTGGTAGGAGACAGGACAGTAGATAGCAGTACAGGCTGTTTGGTAGGAGACAGGACAGTAGATAACAGTACAGGCTGTTTGGTAGGAGACAGGACAGTAGATAACAGTACAGGCTGTTTGGTAGGAGACAGGACAGTAGATAACAGTACAGGCTGTTTGGTAGGAGACAGGACAGTAGATAACAGTACAGGCTGTTTGGTAGGAGACAGGACAGTAGATAACAGGACAGGCTGTTTGGTAGGAGACAGGACAGTAGATAACAGTACAGGCTGTTTGGTAGGAGACAGGACAGTAGATAGCAGTACAGGCTGTTTGGTAGGAGACAGGACAGTAGATAACAGTACAGGCTGTTTGGTAGGAGACAGGACAGTAGATAACAGTACAGGCTGTTTGGTAGGAGACAGGACAGTAGATAACAGTACAGGCTGTTTGGTAGGAGACAGGACAGTAGATAACAGTACAGGCTGTTTGGTAGGAGACAGGACAGTAGATAACAGTACAGGCTGTTTGGTAGGAGACAGGACAGTAGATAACAGTACAGGCTGTTTGGTAGGAGACAGGACAGTAGATAGCAGTACAGGCTGTTTGGTAGGAGACAGGACAGTAGATAACAGTACAGGCTGTTTGGTAGGAGACAGGGTACAGTAGATAACAGTACAGGCTGTTTGGTAGGAGACAGGACAGTAGATAGCAGTACAGGCTGTTTGGTAGGAGACAGGACAGTAGATAACAGTACAGGCTGTTTGGTAGGAGACAGGACAGTAGATAACAGTACAGGCTGTTTGGTAGGAGACAGGACAGTAGATAACAGTACAGGCTGTTTGGTAGGAGACAGGACAGTAGATAACAGTACAGGCTGTTTGGTAGGAGACAGGACAGTAGATAGCAGTACAGGCTGTTTGGTAGGAGACAGGGTACAGTAGATAACAGTACAGGCTGTTTGGTAGGAGACAGGACAGTAGATAACAGTACAGGCTGTTTGGTAGGAGACAGGACAGTAGATAACAGTACAGGCTGTTTGGTAGGAGACAGGACAGTAGATAACAGTACAGGCTGTTTGGTAGGAGACAGGACAGTAGATAACAGTACAGGCTGTTTGGTAGGAGACAGGACAGTAGATAACAGTACAGGCTGTTTGGTAGGAGACAGGACAGTAGATAACAGTACAGGCTGTTTGGTAGGAGACAGGACAGTAGATAGCAGTACAGGCTGTTTGGTAGGAGACAGGGTACAGTAGATAACAGTACAGGCTGTTTGGTAGGAGACAGGACAGTAGATAACAGTACAGGCTGTTTGGTAGAGACAGGGACAGGCAGTACAGGCTGTTTGGTAGGAGACAGGACAGTAGATAACAGTACAGGCTGTTTGGTAGGAGACAGGACAGTAGATAACAGTACAGGCTGTTTGGTAGGAGACAGGACAGTAGATAACAGTACAGGCTGTTTGGTAGGAGACAGGACAGTAGATAACAGTACAGGCTGTTTGTAGGAGACAGGACAGTAGATAACAGTACAGGACAGTAGATAACAGTAGATAGCAGTACAGGCTGTTTGGTAGGAGACAGGACAGTAGATAACAGTACAGGCTGTTTGGTAGGAGACAGGACAGTAGATAACAGTACAGGCTGTTTGGTAGGAGACAGGGTACAGTAGATAGCAGTACAGGCTGTTTGGTAGGAGACAGGACAGTAGATAGCAGTACAGGCTGTTTGGTAGGAGACAGGACAGTAGATAACAGGACAGGCTGTTTGGTAGGAGACAGGACAGTAGATAACAGTACAGGCTGTTTGGTAGGAGACAGGACAGTAGATAACAGTACAGGCTGTTTGGTAGGAGACAGGGTACAGTAGATAACAGTACAGGCTGTTTGGTAGGAGACAGGACAGTAGATAGCAGTACAGGCTGTTTGGTAGGAGACAGGACAGTAGATAACAGTACAGGCTGTTTGGTAGGATGGGCGGATCCGGCTACTGACTCTGTTCACCCTCCTGTGTTAGTGAGTAGAAGAAAAGTACCAGACTCCTTTTTGACCAGCAGAGCAGTAAGACTCTCCCTTACAGCAGACCTGTAAGTACTTTTATAAGAGATCATGTGTCTGTTATTGGAAAAGTAATGATGAAAAAATGTAAGCTTATCAACAAAAAAACAAGAGTATTTTATTTGCAGTTTGAACTTTTGAATGTTTTCTCTCTGGCTATCAGCATTAGTTGAGTGTTCCGTTAGTGTGTTTGTCCGTCTTGCTGTGTGTTCTCTGTTAGTACTCAACTCTCTTTCCTCTCAGGGACGATGGCCAACGTCCAGGTGCCTGTTGGTATGTCCTACTCTACTTTGGGTTGAGTGAAACTCTTGTTAACTATAAAGGAGGTTAAACAGCCGTGTGTTTTCAGTGGACAGATAAGTTGGAAGAAAGTAAATAATGAATGGATGGATGAATTGATGAATGAATGAATTTAATGAATGAATTGATGAATGAATGAAGCCATGCTTTGAGGTACTGTAGGAATGAATGAATTAACACGTTAATGACTTAGAGAATTAACTAATACCCCCCCCTCCAGTGGCCATCGGTGCGTTTGGGGACGGTCCTGTCCAGATGACCTGTCCTACCTGTCACCAGACCGTGGTCACTAAGGTTGACTTCTCCTCTGGTGTCCTCACCTACCTCTTCTGTGGGGGACTCTTCTTCTGTGGGTGCGTACAAGAGTGTGTGTGTGTGTAGTGTGTGTGTGTGTGTGTGTGTGTGTGTGTGTGTGTGTGTGTGTGTGTGTGTGTGTGTGTGTGTGTGTGTGTGTGTGTGTGTGTGTGTGTGTGTACTGTGTGTGTGGGGTGAAAGCCAATCCTACTGTTTGTCAGTGGGTTCAGGTCAGACACCACAGGCTGAAATGACTTGAATCAATCTAGCAATTTGTTGTTATTTTGATCCATTAATATTAGTAATTTTCACAAAATAAACAAACAAATGTCAAACTTGATGAAAATGAATGTACAGTGCCTTGCGAAAGTATTTGGCCCCTTTGAACTTTGCGACATTTTGCCACATTTCAGGCTTCAAACATAAAGATATAAAACTGTATATTTTTGTGAAGAATCAACAACAAGTGGGACACAATCATGAAGTGGAACGACATTTATTGGATATTTCAAACTTTTTAACAAATCAAAAACTGAAAAATTGGGCGTGCAAAATTATTCAGCCCCCTTCAGTTAATACTTTGTAGCGCCACCTTTTGCTGTGATGACAGCTGTAAGGTGCTTGGGGTATGTCTCTATCAGTTTTGCACATCGAGAGACTGACATTTTTTCCCATTCCTCCTTGCAAAACACTAATGGGACGTCTAATGGGGCCTAATGGGACGTCTAATGGGTCGTCTAATGGGTCGTCTAATGGGACGTCTAATGGGTCGTCTAATGGGTCGTCTAATGGGTCGTCTAATGGGTCGTCTAATGGGTCGTCTAATGGGTCGTCTAATGGGTCGCCTAATGGGACGTCTAATGGGACGTCTAATGGGTCGTCTAATGGGTCGTCTAATGGGTCGTCTAATGGGTCGTCTAATGGGTCGTCTAATGGGTCGCCTAATGGGACGTCTAATGGGTCGTCTAATGGGTCGTCTAATGGGTCGTCTAATGGGGCGTCTAATGGGTCGTCTAATGGGGTCGTCTAATGGGTCGTCTAATGGGACGTCTAATGGGACGTCTAATGGGTCGCCTAATCTAATGGGTCGCCTAATGGGTCGTCTAATGGGACGCCTAATGGGGTCGTCTAATGGGACGTCTAATGGGACGTCTAATGGGTCGTCTAATGGGTCGTCTAATGGGGTCGTCTAATGGGGGTCTAATGGGGTCTAATGGGGTCGTCTAATGGGTCGTCTAATGGGTCGTCTAATGGTTTGTCTAATGGGTCGTCTAATTTCAGTGTATTTGACTTTTTTAACTGCCATTTCCTGAAAGTCCACACAAAACAAGCTAATTTCTCTCAGCTTCAGAGTCCTCTTCCTTCACCACATGTTGTGAGGTTATGCTTTGATGTTTTCTCCAGACTTGGCCCAGAGGAATTGTTGATATGTTGGTCAATTGTTTATTCTAGATAAAAATGCATTTTTACCTACGACTTTGGTATTTTACAGATAGAAATATTAAGTATTTATCCACAATTCCAGTGTTTACTTGCTATATTGTAATGACTACGCCACCATGGCCTATTTATTGCCTTTAACTCCCTTATCTTACCTCATTTGCTCTCACTGTATATAGACTTTTTATTTTTTTGTTCTACTGTATTATTGACTGTATGTTTGTTTTACTCCATGTGTAACTCTGTGTTGTCTGTTCACACTGCTATGCTTTATCTTGGCCAGGCCAGCCTACCTGGTTAAATAAAGGTGTTCTCAAGCCTACCTGGTTAAATGAGGTGTTCTCAACTAACCTGGTTAAATAAAGGTGTTCTCAACTGGCCTACCTGGTTAAATAAAGATGTTCTCAACTAGCCTACCTGGTTAAATAAAGGTGTTCTCAACAAGCCTTCCTGGTTAAATAAAGGTGTTCTCAACTAGCCTACCTGGTTAAATAAAGGTGTTCTCAACTAGCCTACCTGGTTAAATAAAGGTGTTCTCAACTAGCCTACCTGGTTAAATAAAGGTGTTCTCAACTAGCCTACCTGGTTAAATAAAGATGTTCTCAACTAGCCTACCTGGTTAAATAAAGGTGTTCTCAACTAGCCTACCTGGTTAAATAAAGGTGTTCTCAACTAGCCTACCTGGTTAAATAAAGGTGTTCTCAACTAGCCTACCTGGTTAAATAAAGGTGAAATAAAATAAAATAAAAAATACGCTCTGGACAAGTCAGGGCCTGGAGTGTTTTAACAAAATGAAACCAAAATATTTAAGCTGACTTCATTCAGGTTGAAATGCATTTGTGCAAATATGCATACACTATATTTAATGAGATATTTGAATGCAATATTTTGGAAAACATTTGTATACAAAAGGTATTTAATTTGTGACTACATTTAACTGGTAAAAGATGATTGTGATTAAGAGAAATAAAATCCCTTTCAGGCCTTAAGATGCATCTCCTTACAATGTGTGACCGTTTTTGTTCCTCCTCCTCAGGTTTGTTCTGGGTTGCTGTCTCATCCCGTTCTGTTTCGACAGGCTCAAAGACGCCAAGCACACGTGTCCCTCCTGCAAGACCCTCCTGGGGGTTTATAAGCGCTTATAAAGCCCATAATAACCAGCAGGAGACTCCTGTGTCTTTTGGGAAGCTAGCTACAACATTGTGTCATGTCTTCTGAGACAAGTTGCTCTTCCAACACAGTCTGTTGTTTGTCTCAGCTTGTCCCACCCAGTAGAACTGCACAGCAGGCTGCCACGTGTTTGAAAGACCAATTAGATTTAACTCAATAGAACAATTTAACTGTCACAGAATGTTGTCATTGAGTGTTCCGTCCCATCCTGCCCTGTCCCCTTGCTATGCAGTTAACGGTTGCCTTGGCAACGGCAAAAATGTACGACTTCAATTAGATTTAACTCAAAAGAACAATTGAATTGTCATTGACAGTGTTCCATCCCATCCCGCCCTGTCCCTTGTTATGCAATTCACCGGTGCCTTGGCAACGGTAAAATATGTGTGCCATAGAAATAGACAACGTAGAATGTGAGTATTCATGGTCTGGTGGTTGTTGTATGATCTGTAAGTTATATTACTCTAATTGTCTCAATGCAGCACTGTGAGAGTCTTTCTGATTGAGTTCTGTACTGGTTTGTTAGGAATAAACTGAGCCCTGAAAAATACAATAATTTCACAACCGCTAAAATGTTTTGTTAATTTGTAGAAAAACTTATTTTTTTTATTATCAGCTGTTAGTTCATAGGCTGTTTATTTCTTTATATATACATTTTTAAACATTGGGGGGGGATTGTGTAATAATATACATTTTTATTAATTAAGTCATACATTCAACATCTACTATTTAGTTTGAGCTGACATGAACAAAAGCACAGTGACATTCTAATGACATAATCATTCTGCACCAGAGGAATTGGTTGTCATGACATTGAACAGGGTTTTGGCTCGGTGGATAAGTGTTGGAGATACTAACCCCGAGAAAAACAAAATGGCTGTCCCAGAAAGACAACATCACCAACACAAGACTTCTTTGTCATGTAATGAAATACCTTCATATTTTCACCCGAAGGCAAAGACAAGTGGCTCTATTCAATCCACGTGGTGGAAGTTCAGCAGTACAGCATTATGTTCCCGTAGCGTAGACTGCATTCATGGTAAATGCTGCAGATGTTCCCGTAGCGTAGACTGCATTCATGGTAAATGCTGCAGATGTTCCCATAGCGTAGACTGCATTCATGGTAAATGCTGCAGATGTTCCCGTAGCGTAGACTGCATTCATGGTAAATGCTGCAGATGTTCCCGTAGCGTAGACTGCATTCATGGTAAATGCTGCAGATGTTCCCGTAGCGTAGACTGCTTTTAAACAACATTCCAACCATTCAAGTAAACTGCAGATGTTCTTCATTCCAGACTCATTCATGGTAAATGCTGCAGATCTTGGCTCAATAGGAAATGACCTTTCAGCTACACAGACAGAATAGACAGAACCAGCTTCATTCCAAATCTTCTTTTAAACAACATTCCAACCACCAAGACAGAACCAGACTTCATTCCAATCACCAAGACAGAACCAGACTTCATTCCAACCACCAAGACAGAACCAGACTTCATTCCAACCACCAAGACAGAACCAGACTTCATTCCAACCACCAAGACAGAACCAGACTTCATTCCAACCACCAAGACAGAACCAGACTTCATTCCAACCACCAAGACAGAACAGACTTCATTCCAATCACCAAGACAGAACCAGACTTCATTCCAACCACCAAGACAGAACCAGACTTCATTCCAACCACCAAGACAGAACAGACTTCATTCCAACCACCAAGACAGAACAGACTTCATTCCAACCACCAAGACAGAACATTGTTCATTCCAACCACCAAGACAGAACATTGTTCATTCCAACCACCAAGACAGAACATTGTTCATTCCAACCACCAAGACAGAACAGACTTCATTCCAACCACCAAGACAGAACAGACTTCATTCCAACCACCAAGACAGAACAGACTTCATTCCAACCACCAAGACAGAACAACATACAAAGTGACACTTAAATAAAATGCAGAACTTGTCAGAGCAGAAACATTGACGTGACTAAAGTGCTAGATGGTTTTATAGTCTTTTGATAGGTCCAGTATATCCTTGTATTCAGTGATATTTACAATATCTAAGGCACTACCTGACTCTAAATGTATACATTTTTGTTTCCTGTTTGAGAACTTTACATAATGTTTTTCCCTGTCTGAGCCGAATGCGACTTGATGCTAATGGAGTCAGTTAACTCTCTCACTCTGAAATATAAAATCTCTGAAATCAGTGTAGAATGTACAGGACAGCGATGGCCAGAGTGGTGAGGAGAAGGTGGAGGCCGAACGTTGGTCTGTTGATCGCTCCGCCGCTCGCTACACAGAAACAAAACATACATTATAACTTTGTTCACTGAACCTCAAATCATAAATCTCTCTCTCGGAGCTCACAGAGAAATGAAAGAGAACCAACTGATCTTAGATAAAAAGGAACGGTTATGTTTTACCTGTAGTAGTAGCAGAAGCTCCTCCAGCCACGGTGTTGACTGGCCCAGCTCCTCCAGTTACCCCTGCACTGGTAGGAAGTATGATGGTTCCCACGCCAACCGTGATGGGGTCAGCCTTGCCTCCCTTCAGACCCAGCCCTAGATAGTCCAGGTCGGCCTGGAAACGGGTGCTGATCCAGGTCCGGACCGCGCTCTGGTTCTCATAGCTCTTCAGCTCTGGCAGGTTAGAACCAAGCAGACCTTTGACCTGGCTCACACCCAGAGTCTGAGGGTGGAGGGGTTAGGGGGATAACGACAGACAGACAGACAGACAGGTATGTATGTATGTATGTAGGTAGGTAAGTAGGTAGGTAGGTAGGTAGGTAGGTAGGTAGGTAGGTAGGTAGGTAGGTAGAAACGCACACACATACACACCTGTATAACAGTAGGGTCCAGGCTGATGAAAGTGTCCATGTCCATACTGATGTTAGAGGTGGACAGACGCTGGATGTAGGCTGAGTCAGCACCCCCTAGTGGACAGACAGAGAGTAGACTGAGTCAGCACCCCCTAGTGGTCAGACAGAGTAGGCTGAGTCAGCACCCCCTAGTGGACAGACAGAGTAGGCTGAGTCAGCACCCCCTAGTGGTCAGACAGAGTAGGCTGAGTCAGCACCCCCTAGTGGTCAGACAGAGTAGGCTGAGTCAGCACCCCCTAGTGGACAGACAGAGTAGGCTGAGTCAGCACCCCCTAGTGGACAGACAGAGAGTAGACTGAGTCAGCACCCCCTAGTGGTCAGAAAGAGTAGGCTGAGTCAGCACCGCCTAGTGGACAGACAGAGTAGGCTGAGTCAGCACCCCCTAGTGGTCAGACAGAGAGTAGACTGAGTCAGCACCCCCTAGTGGTCAGAAAGAGTAGGCTGAGTCAGCACCCCCTAGTGGTCAGAAAGAGTAGGCTGAGTCAGCACCCCCTAGTGGTCAGACAGAGAGTAGACTGAGTCAGCACCACCTAGTGGACAGACAGAGTAGACTGAGTCAGCACCCCCTAGTGGTCAGACAGAGAGTAGACTGAGTCAGCACCCCCTAGTGGTCAGAAAGAGTAGGCTGAGTCAGCACCCCCTAGTGGACAGGCAGAGTAGACTCGTATCTAAACTTCCGACTTCAACTGTATGTATGTTATGTATGTTATGTATGGCTGTGTTAGCTGGTAGGAGGTACCTATGTATGGCTGTGTTAGCTGGTAGGAGGTACCTATGTATGGCTGTGTTAGCTGGTAGGAGGTACCTATGTATGGCTGTGTTAGCTGGTAGGAGGTACCTATGTATGGCTGTGTTAGCTGGTAGGAGGTACCTATGAATGGCTGTGTTAGCTGGTAGGAGGTACCTATGTATGGCTGTGTTAGCTGGTAGGAGGTACCTATGTATGGCTGTGTTAGCTGGTAGGAGGTACCTATGTATGGCTGTGTTAGCTGGTAGGAGGTACCTATGTATGGCTGTGTTAGCTGGTAGGAGGTAGCAGAGACAGTGCTGCGGCTCTGGAAGGCCCCTTCAGCGATGACGAACAGCGTTCTCTTCTTCATTATGCTGCAGTTGGTCACCGTCAGGGCATTGGCCTTACTGCAACACGGTGAAACAGATAACACACCCGTCTTATTGTCTTACATCACACATCAACACAACCATCTTATTGTCTGACATCACACATCAACACAACCGTCTGACATCACACATCAACACAACCGTCTGACATCACACATCAACACAACCGTCTTATTGTCTTATTGTCTGACATCACACATCAACACAACCGTCTGACATCACACATCAACACAACCGTCTTATTGTCTTATTGTCTGACATCACACATCAACACAACCGTCTGATTGTCTTATTGTCTGACATCACACATCAACACAACCATCTGATTGTCTGACATCACACATCAACACAACCATCTTATTGTCTTATTGTCTGACATCACACATCAACACAACCGTCTTATTGTCTGACATCACACGTCAACACAACCATCTGATTGTCTTATTGTCTGACATCACACATCAACACAACCATCTTATTGTCTGACATCACACGTCAACACAACCATCTGATTGTCTGACATCACACATCAACACAACCATCTTATTGTCTGACATCACACATCAACACAACCGTCTGATTGTCTTATTGTCTGACATCACACATCAACACAACCGTCTTATTGTCTTATTGTCTGACATCACACATCAACACAACCGTCTGACATCACACATCAACACAACCGTCTTATTGTTCCTCATACTGTAGATCAGGAGAAGACACAGACTGGTGTCTAGAGAACACAGGTTGGGTCCTCCTCTTGTCTTACCTCAGGCTACTCTGTGTTACAGGCTACAGGAGGCTGGTGTCTCACACAGAACACAGGTTGGGTCCTCCTCTCGGTCTTACCTCAGGCTACTCTGTGTTACAGGCTACAGGAGGCTGGTGTCTAGAGAACACAGGTTGGGTCCAACCTCTCGGTCTTACCTCAGGCTACCTCTGTGTAATGGTCTTCAGGAGGCTGATGTCAGTGAACACAGGTTGGGTCCTCTTATGGAGTCTGAGCTCGGCACTGCCCAACCAGTATTTCCTGAGTCTACTCAGGTACTTACTCTGATGGCCTGCGCACACATCAGGGGGGACATGAATAGATTGGACATAAATGGCCGACTGATTGATTGGTTAATCACTTGACAGACAGACAGACAGACAGACAGACAGACTACCATAACAGCATCCCAGTTTCCATTGGAGGACAGGAGATAGATAGATAGATACAGGTTAGATAGATAGATATAGATAGATAGATAGATAGATAGATAGATAGACAGACTACCATAACAGCATCCCAGTCTCCATTGGAGGAGATAGATAGATAGATAGATAGATAGATAGATAGATCAGACTACCATAACAGCATCCCAGTCTCCATTGGAGGAGATAGATAGATAGATAGATAGATAGATAGATAGATAGATAGACAGACTACCATAACAGCATCCCAGTCTCCATTGGAGGACAGAGATAGATAGATAGATAGATAGATAGATAGATAGATAGATAGATAGATAGATAGATAGATAGATAGACAGACTACCATAACAGCATCCCAGTCTCCATTGGAGGACAGAGAGATAGATAGATAGATAGATAGATAGATAGATAGATAGATAGACTACCATAACAGCATCCCAGTCTCCATTGGAGGAGTCCATCAGAGCTGACAGTGTGTCGATCTTGGTGATGCTCCACATGGTGATGTCAGCGTTAGTGGCAACGCGCGAAGCCGGCCCAAGAACCTGCACCTTCGCTTCTGGGATGGTGGAGTTTGCGGAGTAGGCCTGACGGGCGGGACACAGGAAACAGGAAACAGGAAGTACAGTCACATAATCTAACAGGAGGATAAAGCTTCATAACACCCATGTCATACTATCTGTACATTCTCTCTGTTAATCAGACATGATGATAATGTAGTTACACCGGGTCAGATGTAATGATAATGTATTTACATCAGGTCATATGTAATGATAATGTATTTACACCATGTCAGATATAATGATAATGCATTTATTTATATCAGGTCAGATGTAATGATAATGTATTTATATCAGGTCAGATGTAATGATAATGTATTTATATCAGGTCAGATGTAATGATAATGTATTTATATCAGGTCAGATGTAATGATAATGTATTTATATCAGGTCAGATGTAATGATAATGTATTTATATCAGGTCAGATGTAATGATAATGTATTTATATCAGGTCAGATGTAATGATAATGTATTTATATCAGGTCAGATGTAATGATAATGTATTTACATCAGGTCAGATGTAATGATAATGTATTTATATCAGGTCAGATGTAATGATAATGTATTTATATCAGGTCAGATGTAATGATAATGTATTTATATCAGGTCAGATGTAATGATAATGTATTTACACCATGTCAGATGTAATGATAGTGTATTTACACCATGTCAGATGTAATGATAATGTATTTATATCAGGTCGGATGTCATGATAATGTATTTACACCATGTCAGATGTAATGGACACTCAGGTCAGATGTAATGATAATGTATTTATATCAGGTCAGATGATAATGTATTTAATGTATTTATATCAGGTCAGATGTAATGATAATGTATTTATATCAGGTCAGATGTAATGATAATGTATTTATATCAGGTCGGATGTAATGATAATGTATTTATATCAGGTCGGATGTAATGATAATTCTGACAGTACCTCTCTGAGTCTCGCCAGGACCACTTCAAGGTATTCCAGGTCGTCCACCTTGGCGGTGATGGCGTCCAGGTTGTCAACGACTGTCTTGGCCGTCAGGCAGCAGTTGAACTTGGTCACGGTCTCGTAGTTGAAGGGGAACGTATTCTCACTGATCGTGACCTGAGTGATATTTCCCACCGTGCATTCACTCACTACGGACAGGGAGGAGAGTACTGTTATTCACTCACTATGGACAGGGAGGAGAGTACTGTTATTCACTCACTATGGACAGGGAGGAGAGTACTGTTATTCACTCACTATGGACAGGGAGGAGAGTACTGTTATTCACTCACTATGGACAGGGAGGAGAGTACTGTTATTCACTCACTATGGACAGGGAGGAGAGTACTGTTATTCACTCACTACGGACAGGGAGGAGAGTACTGTTATTCACTCACTATGGACAGGGAGGAGAGTACTGTTATTCACTCACTATGGACAGGGAGGAGAGTACTGTTATTCACTCACTATGGACAGGGAGGAGAGTACTGTTATTCACTCACTATGGACAGGGAGGAGAGTACTGTTATTCACTCACTATGGACAGACAGACAGACAGACAGACAGACAGACAGACAGACAGACAGACAGACAGACATTCCCTTTTCAGCAGGAGGAGGGAGGAGAGAGAGAGAGAGAGAGAGAGAGAGAGAGAGAGAGAGAGAGAGAGAGAGAGAGAGAGAGACAGACAGACAGACAGACAGACAGACAGACAGACAGACAGACAGACAGAGACAGACAGACAGACAGTTATTCCCTCTTCAGGAGGAGGAGGGAGGAGAGAGACAGACAGACAGTAATGGTATATTAGTGCAGGGTAGACACACCTATGGAGCGTTTGGACTGTGATTGGTCGATGATGGACTGTCTGATAGCCGTCTTCATCCTCCTCTTCTTCTGTCTGGACGTTCCATTCTTCCTCAGCACCTTCAGGAATGACTGTAGGAACTGGCCCTTTACATTCTGGAGAACAACACAACACAGCCTGTAAACAAACAAACAAACAAACACACACACACACACACACACACACACACACACACACACACACACACACACACACACACACACACACACACACACACACACACACACACACACACACACACACACACACACACACACACACACACACACACACACACACACACACACACACACAGCATGCACGCACACAGCCAGATGTCGTGGTTTGTGACCTTAGAGAAGTTCTTGTAGAAGGAGGATGTCAGGTAGAGAGGCAGAACACCCAGGTTGTCCAGGGTCTCTCTGTTCCAGGTAGCTGGGAGTCTGGAGAAACACACAGTACAGACTCACCTATACTGTTGACAGGAAACTCTCACAGTACAGACTCAACTATACTGTTGACAGGAAACTCTCACAGTACAGACTCAACTATACTGTTGACAGGAAACTCTCACAGTACAGACTCAACTATACTGTTGATGGGAAACTCTCACAGTACAGACTCAACTATACTGTTGACAGGAAACTCTCACAGTACAGACTCAACTATACTGTTGACAGGAAACTCTCACAGTACAGACTCAACTATACTGTTGACAGGAAACTCTCACAGTACAGACTCAACTATACTGTTGACAGGAAACTCTCACAGTACAGACTCAACTATACTGTTGACAGGAAACTCTCACAGTACAGACTCAACTATACTGTTGATGGGAAACAAGTACATCAGTGTATCTGACATATAATGTTTACATTTTAGGGCCCAATCCTAACTTCAGCTACAGTTTCAGGCCAATCAGTCAATTTCTTCCCAGTCAGTCAGTTTCAGCCCAGTCGGTCAGTTTCAGCCCAGTCAGTCAGTCAGTCAGTCAGTCAGTTTCAGCCCAGTCGGTCAGTTTCAGCCCAGTCAGTCAGTCAGTCAGTTTCAACCCAGTCAGTCAGTTTCAGCCCAGTCAGTTTCAGCCCAGTCAGTCAGTCAGTCAGTCAGTTTCAGCCCAGTCAGTCAGTTTCAGCCCAGTCAGTCAGTCAGTTTCAGCCCAGTCAGTCAGTCAGTTTCAGGCCAGTCAGTCAGTCAGTCTGTCAGTCAGTCAGTCAGTCAGTCAGTTTCAGCCTAGTCAGTCAGTTTCAGCCCAGTCAGTCAGTCAGTCAGTCAGTTTCAACCCAGTCAGTCAGTTTCAGCCTAGTCAGTCAGTTTCAGCCCAGTCAGTCAGTCAGTCGGTCAGTCAGTTTCAGCCCAGTCAGTCAGTCAGTTTCAGCCCAGTCAGTCAGTCAGTCAGTCAGTCAGTCAGTCAGTCAGTCAGTTTCAGCCTAGTCAGTCAGTCAGTCAGTCAGTCAGTCAGTCAGTCAGTTTCAGCCTAGTCAGTCAGTTTCAGCCCAGTCAGTCAGTTCGTCAGTTTCAGCCCAGTCAGTCAGTCAGTCAGTTTCTGCCCAGTCAGTCAGTCAGTCAGTTTCAGCCCAGTCAGTCAGTCAGTCAGTCAGTTTCAGCCTAGTCAGTCAGTTTCTGCCCAGTCAGTCAGTTCGTCAGTTTCAGCCCAGTCAGTCAGTCAGTTTCTGCCCAGTCAGTCAGTCAGTCAGTCAGTCAGTTTCTGCCCAGTCAGTCAGTCAGTCAGTTTCAGCCCAGTCAGTCTGTCAGTTTCAGACCAGTCAGTCAGTCAGTCAGTTTCAGCCCAGTCAGTCTGTCAGTTTCAGCCCAGTCAGTCTGTCAGTTTCAGCCCAGTCAGTCAGTCAGTCAGTCAATCAGTCAGTTTCAGACCAGTCAGTCAGTCAGTCAGATGCGTTTGTTTAATTCCATGTTTCCATGTTGACTTACCCGTACTGTGTTTTCCCAGACGTCAACAGCGTTTCTATGGCAGCCACCTGTTCGTCGGTGAGGTCATTACAGTTTTGTAGTTTCTGCAGGATGAGCTGGTCAGAGTTCTGGATGTAGGAACCGTCCAGAACACACACCATGTTACCTAGGACCTGCAGGTTGTCACTGCTCAGAACCGTGCCGCTGATACCCTGCAGGGACAGATGGACACAACACAGCACCGACATCACAACGTGCAATCAGATCGCATCAAATGCAAGCTCATATCATAAGCATTTCTATATTGCCATTCTATATCGCCATTCTATATTGTCATTCTGTATTGCCATTCTATATTGTCATTCTGTATTGCCATTCTATATTGTCATTCTATATTGTCATTCTATATTGACGGTCTATATTGTCATTCTATATTGACGGTCTATATTGTCATTCTATATTGACGGTCTATATTGCCATTCTAAACTGTTGCTATCCCCCCCCAGGGTTAACCAGACTCTTTCAGATGTTACTATTGCTATTCCCCCCCAGGGTTAACCAGACTCTTTCAGATGCTACTGTTGCTATTCCCCCCCAGGGTTAACCAGACTCTTTCAGATGCTACTGTTGCTATTCCCCCTGCCCCCCCCAGGGTTAACCAGACTCTTTCAGATGCTACTGTTGCTATTCCCCCAGGGTTAACCAGACTCTTTCAGATGCTACTGTTGCTATTCCCCCCCCCCCACCCCCCCAGGGTTAACCAGACTCTTTCAGATGCTACTGTTGCTGCCCCCAGGGTTAACCAGACTCTTTCAGATGCTACTGTTGCTAGGGCCCAGACCCCCCAGGGTTAACCAGACTCTTTCAGATGCTACTGTTGCTATTTCCCCCCGCCCCCAGGGTTAACCAGACTCTTTCAGATGCTACTGTTGCTATTCCCACCCCCCCGCCCCCAGGGTTAACCAGACTCTTTCAGATGCTACTGTTGCTATTCCCCCAGGGTTAACCAGGCTCTTTCAGATGCTACTATTGCTGTCCCCCCCAGGGTTAACCAGACTCTTTCAGATGTTACTGTTGCTATTCCCCCAGGGTTAACCAGACTCTTTCAGATGCTACTGTTGCTATTCCCCCCGCCCCCAGGGTTAACCAGACTCTTTCAGATGCTACTGTTGCTATTCCCCCCCGCCCCCAGGGTTAACCAGACTCTTTCAGATGCTACTGTTGCTATTCCCCCAGGGTTAACCAGACTCTTTCAGATGTTACTATTGCTATCCCCCAGGGTTAACCAGACTCTTTCAGATGCTACTGTTGCTATTCCCCCCCAGGGTTAACCAGACTCTTTCAGATGCTACTGTTGCTGCCCCCCCCCAGGGTTAACCAGACTCTTTCAGATGTTACTGTTGCTATTCCCCCCCAGGGTTAACCAGACTCTTTCAGATGCTACTGTTGCTATTTCCCCCCCCGCCCCCAGGGTTAACCAGACTCTTTCAGATGCTACTGTTGCTATTCCCACCCCCCCGCCCCCAGGGTTAACCAGACTCTTTCAGATGCTACTGTTGCTATTCCCCCAGGGTTAACCAGGCTCTTTCAGATGCTACTATTGCTGTCCCCCAGGGTTAACCAGACTCTTTCAGATGCTACTGTTGCTATTCCCCACAGGGTTAACCAGACTCTTTCAGATGCTACTGTTGCTATTCCCCCCCAGGGTTAACCAGACTCTTTCAGATGCTACTGTTGCTATTCCCCCCCAGGGTTAACCAGACTCTTTCAGATGCTACTGTTGCTATTCCCCCCCCCCCCCCAGGGTTAACCAGACTCTTTCAGATGCTACTGTTGCTATTCCCCCCCAGGGTTAACCAGACTCTTTCAGATGTTACTGTTGCTATTCCCCCCCAGGGTTAACCAGACTCTTTCAGATGCTACTGTTGCTATTCCCCCCCAGGGTTAACCAGACTCTTTCAGATGCTACTGTTGCTATTCCCCCCCAGGGTTAACCAGACTCTTTCAGATGCTACTGTTGCTATTCCCCCCAGGGTTAACCAGACTCTTTCAGATGTTACTGTTGCTATTCCCCCCCAGGGTTAACCAGACTCTTTCAGATGCTACTGTTGCTATTCCCCCCCAGGGTTAACCAGACTCTTTCAGATGCTACTGTTGCTATTCCCCACAGGGTTAACCAGACTCTTTCAGATGTTACTGTTGCTATTCCCCCAGGGTTAACCAGACTCTTTCAGATGCTACTGTTGCTATTTCCCCCCCCGCCCCCAGGGTTAACCAGACTCTTTCAGATGCTACTGTTGCTATTCCCACCCCCGCCCCCAGGGTTAACCAGACTCTTTCAGATGCTACTGTTGCTATTCCCCAGGGTTAACCAGGCTCTTTCAGATGCTACTATTGCTGTCCCCCCAGGGTTAACCAGACTCTTTCAGATGCTACTGTTGCTATTCCCCCCAGGGTTAACCAGACTCTTTCAGATGCTACTATTGCTGTCTCCCCCCAGGGTTAACCAGACTCTTTCAGATGCTACTATTGCTATTCCCCCAGGGTTAACCAGGCTCTTTCAGATGCTACTGTTGCTATTCCCCCCCAGGGTTAACCAGACTCTTTCAGACGCTACTGTTGCTATTCCCCCCAGGGTTAACCAGACTCTTTCAGATGCTACTGTTGCTATTCCCCCCGCCCCCAGGGTTAACCAGGCTCTTTCAGATGCTACTGTTGCTATTCCCCACAGGGTTAACCAGACTCTTTCAGATGCTACTGTTGCTATTCCCCCCCAGGGTTAACCAGACTCTTTCAGATGCTACTGTTGCTATTCCCCCCAGGGTTAACCAGACTCTTTCAGATGCTACTGTTGCTATTCCCCACAGGGTTAACCAGACTCTTTCAGATGCTACTGTTGCTATTCCCCCAGGGTTAACCAGACTCTTTCAGATGCTACTGTTGCTATTCCCCCAGGGTTAACCAGACTCTTTCAGATGCTACTGGTGCTGTCCCCCCAGGGTTAACCAGACTCTTTCAGATGCTACTGTTGCTATTCCCCACAGGGTTAACCAGACTCTTTCAGATGCTACTGTTGCTGCCCCCCAGGGTTAACCAGACTCTTTCAGATGCTACTGCTGCTATTCCCCCCTGCCCCCAGGGTTAACCAGACTCTTTCAGATGCTACTGTTGCTATTCCCCCCCAGGGTTAACCAGACTCTTTCAGATGCTACTGTTGCTATTCCCCCCAGGGTTAACCAGACTCTTTCAGATGTTACTGTTGCTATTCCCCCCCAGGGTTAACCAGACTCTTTCAGATGCTACTGTTGCTATTCCCCCCCAGGGTTAACCAGACTCTTTCAGATTCTACTATTGCTATCCCCCCAGGGTTAACCAGGCTCTTTCAGATGCTACTATTGCTATCCCCCCAGGGTTAACCAGGCTCTTTCAGATGCTACTATCGCTATCCCCCCAGGGTTAACCAGGCTCTTTCAGATGCTACTGTTGCTGCCCCCCAGGGTTAACCAGACTCTTTCAGACGCTACTATCGCTATCCCCCCCCACCCTCTGCCCATCCCCCCCAGGGTTAACCAGGTTAATTCCAGAGCTTCAATCTGCCTTTACTGCATTGCAGAAAGCAATGGAAGGAGGTTGTAGATTTATAGTGTACTACTGAGACCAGAGACCGATAGGCCCGGTCAAAAGTAGTGTACTATTAAAGGGAATAGTGGAGTCATTTGGACCACGTCCATGTTGTGTGACAGTGTGGTGACTCACCAGGCAGGTCTTGACATTGTTAACCAGGGCTGTGCGTTTGAAGCTGAGCGCGTCGGAGAACACGGAGAAGTCTGCGTCTCCCAGCTCACTGAAGTAGTCCTGACAGGTGTCCTGAGAAACCTTACTGTAGCTAATACAATACAACACCTTTATATTCATACAGTAGTAGTCCTGACAGGTGTCCTGTAATACAATACAACACCTTTATATTCATACAGTAGTAGTCCTGACAGGTGTCCTGTAATACAATACAACACCTTTATATTCATACAGTAGTAGTCCTGACAGGTGTCCTGTAATACAATACAACACCTTTATATTCATACAGTAGTAGTCCTGACAGGTGTCCTGTAATACAATACAACACCTTTATATTCATACAGTAGTAGTCCTGACAGGTGTCCTGAGAAACCTGACTGTAGCTAATACAATACAACACCTTTATATTCATACAGTAGTAGTCCTGACAGGTGTCCTGTAATACAATACAACACCTTTATATTCATACAGTAGTAGTCCTGACAGGTGTCCTGTAATACAATACAACACCTTTATATTCATACAGTAGTAGTCCTGACAGGTGTCCTGTAATACAATACAACACCTTTATATTCATACAGTAGTAGTCCTTACAGGTGTCCTGTAATACAATACAACACCTTTATATTCATACAGTAGTAGTCCTGACAGGTGTCCTGTAATACAATACAACACCTTTATATTCATACAGTAGTAGTCCTGACAGGTGTCCTGTAATACAATACAACACCTTTATATTCATACAGTAGTAGTCCTGACAGGTGTCCTGTAATACAACACCTTTATATTCATACAGTAGTAGTCCTGACAGGTGTCCTGTAATACAATACAACACCTTTATATTCATACAGTAGTAGTCCTGACAGGTGTCCTGTAATACAATACAACACCTTTATATTCATACAGTAGTAGTCCTGACAGGTGTCCTGTAATACAATACAACACCTTTATATTCATACAGTAGTAGTCCTGACAGGTGTCCTGTAATACAATACAACACCTTTATATTCATACAGTAGTAGTCCTGACAGGTGTCCTGTAATACAACACAACACCTTTATATTCATACAGTAGTAGTCCTGACAGGTGTCCTGTAATACAATACAACACCTTTATATTCATACAGTAGTAGTCCTGACAGGTGTCCTGTAATACAACACCTTTATATTCATACAGTAGTAGTCCTGACAGGTGTCCTGTAATACAATACAACACCTTTATATTCATACAGTAGTAGTCCTGACAGGTGTCCTGAGAAACCTGACTGTAGCTAATACAATACAACACCTTTATATTCATACAGTAGTAGTCCTGACAGGTGTCCTGTAATACAATACAACACCTTTATATTCATACAGTAGTAGTCCTGACAGGTGTCCTGTAATACAATACAACACCTTTATATTCATACAGTAGTAGTCCTTACAGGTGTCCTGTAATACAATACAACACCTTTATATTCATACAGTAGTAGTCCTGACAGGTGTCCTGTAATACAACACAACACCTTTATATTCATACAGTAGTAGTCCTGACAGGTGTCCTGTAATACAATACAACACCTTTATATTCATACAGTAGTAGTCCTGACAGGTGTCCTGTAATACAATACAACACCTTTATATTCATACAGTAGTAGTCCTGACAGGTGTCCTGTAATACAACACCTTTATATTCATACAGTAGTAGTCCTGACAGGTGTCCTGTAATACAATACAACACCTTTATATTCATACAGTAGTAGTCCTGACAGGTGTCCTGTAATACAATACAACACCTTTATATTCATACAGTAGTAGTCCTGACAGGTGTCCTGTAATACAATACAACACCTTTATATTCATACAGTAGTAGTCCTGACAGGTGTCCTGTAATACAATACAACACCTTTATATTCATACAGTAGTAGTCATGACAGGTGTCCTGTAATACAATACAACACCTTTATATTCATACAGTAGTAGTCCTGACAGGTGTCCTGTAATACAATACAACACCTTTATATTCATACAGTAGTAGTCCTGACAGGTGTCCTGTAATACAACACCTTTATATTCATACAGTAGTAGTCCTGACAGGTGTCCTGTAATACAATACAACACCTTTATATTCATACAGTAGTAGTCCTTACAGGTGTCCTGTAATACAATACAACACCTTTATATTCATACAGTAGTAGTCCTGACAGGTGTCCTGTAATACAACACCTTTATATTCATACAGTAGTAGTCCTGACAGGTGTCCTGTAATACAATACAACACCTTTATATTCATACAGTAGTAGTCCTTACAGGTGTCCTGTAATACAATACAACACCTTTATATTCATACAGTAGTAGTCCTGACAGGTGTCCTGTAATACAATACAACACCTTTATATTCATACAGTAGTAGTCCTGACAGGTGTCCTGTAATACAACACCTTTATATTCATACAGTAGTAGTCCTGACAGGTGTCCTGTAATACAACACCTTTATATTCATACAGTAGTAGTCCTGACAGGTGTCCTGTAATACAATACAACACCTTTATATTCATACAGTAGTAGTCCTTACAGGTGTCCTGTAATACAATACAACACCTTTATATTC
This sequence comes from Oncorhynchus keta, assembly GCF_023373465.1. Classification (NCBI taxonomy): domain Eukaryota; kingdom Metazoa; phylum Chordata; class Actinopteri; order Salmoniformes; family Salmonidae; genus Oncorhynchus; species Oncorhynchus keta. Next base: position 72,186 of record NW_026290800.1, read on the forward strand.
ATACAGTAGTAGTCCTGACAGGTGTCCTGTAATACAACACCTTTATATTCATACAGTAGTAGTCCTGACAGGTGTCCTGTAATACAATACAACACCTTTATATTCATACAGTAGTAGTCCTTACAGGTGTCCTGTAATACAATACAACACCTTTATATTCATACAGTAGTAGTCCTGACAGGTGTCCTGTAATACAATACAACACCTTTATATTCATACAGTAGTAGTCCTGACAGGTGTCCTGTAATACAACACCTTTATATTCATACAGTAGTAGTCCTGACAGGTGTCCTGTAATACAACACCTTTATATTCATACAGTAGTAGTCCTGACAGGTGTCCTGTAATACAATACAACACCTTTATATTCATACAGTAGTAGTCCTGACAGGTGTCCTGTAATACAATACAACACCTTTATATTCATACAGTAGTAGTCCTGACAGGTGTCCTGTAATACAATACAACACCTTTATATTCATACAGTAGTAGTCCTGACAGGTGTCCTGTAATACAATACAACACCTTTATATTCATACAGTAGTAGTCCTGACAGGTGTCCTGTAATACAATACAACACCTTTATATTCATACAGTAGTAGTCCTGACAGGTGTCCTGTAATACAATACAACACCTTTATATTCATACAGTAGTAGTCCTGACAGGTGTCCTGTAATACAATACAACCTTTATATTCATACAGTAGTAGTCCTGACAGGTGTCCTGTAATACAATACAACACGTTTATATTCATACAGTAGTAGTCCTGACAGGTGTCCTGTAATACAATACAACACCTTTATATTCATACAGTAGTAGTCCTGACAGGTGTCCTGTAATACAATACAACACCTTTATATTCATACAGTAGTAGTCCTGACAGGTGTCCTGTAATACAACACCTTTATATTCATACAGTAGTAGTCCTGACAGGTGTCCTGTAATACAACACCTTTATATTCATACAGTAGTAGTCCTGACAGGTGTCCTGTAATACAATACAACACCTTTATATTCATACAGTAGTAGTCCTGACAGGTGTCCTGTAATACAATACAACACCTTTATATTCATACAGTAGTAGTCCTGACAGGTGTCCTGTAATACAACACCTTTATATTCATACAGTAGTAGTCCTGACAGGTGTCCTGTAATACAACACCTTTATATTCATACAGTAGTAGTCCTGACAGGTGTCCTGTAATACAATACAACACCTTTATATTCATACAGTAGTAGTCCTGACAGGTGTCCTGTAATACAATACAACACCTTTATATTCATACAGTAGTAGTCCTGACAGGTGTCCTGTAATACAACACAACACCTTTATATTCATACAGTAGTAGAGAAACCTACAACACCTTTATATTCATACAGTAGTGTCCTGCTAATACAATACAACACCTTTATATTCATACAGTAGTAGTCCTGACAGGTGTCCTGTAATACAACACAACACCTTTATATTCATACAGTAGTAGTCCTGACAGGTGTCCTGTAATACAATACAACACCTTTATATTCATACAGTAGTAGTCCTGACAGGTGTCCTGTAATACAATACAACACCTTTATATTCATACAGTAGTAGTCCTGACAGGTGTCCTGTAATACAATACAACACCTTTATATTCATACAGTAGTAGTCCTGACAGGTGTCCTGTAATACAATACAACACCTTTATATTCATACAGTAGTAGTCCTTACAGGTGTCCTGTAATACAATACAACACCTTTATATTCATACAGTAGTAGTCCTGACAGGTGTCCTGTAATACAATACAACACCTTTATATTCATACAGTAGTAGTCCTGACAGGTGTCCTGAGAAACCTTACTGTAAATAAACAAATACATCTGGCATTATTCAACAGTAACGTAATAAACCAGTTTCATCAGTAACTTAATAAACCAGTAACGTAATAAACCAGTTTCATTCATCAGTAACTTAATAAACCAGTTTCATTAGTAACTTAATAAACCAGTAACGTAATAAACCAGTTTCATTCATCAGTAACTTAATAAACCAGTAATGTAATAAACCAGTTTCATTCATCAGTAACTTAATAAACCAGTTTCATCAGTAACTTAATAAACCAGTTTCATTCATCAGTAACTTAATAAACCAGTTTCATCAGTAACTTAATAAACCAGTTTCATTCATCAGTAACTTAATAAACCAGTTTCATTCATCAGTAACTTAATAAACCAGTTTCATCAGTAACTTAATAAACCAGTTTCATTCATCAGTAACTTAATAAACCAGTTTCATTCATCAGTAACTTAATAAACCAGTTTCATTCATCAGTAACTTAATAAACCAGTTTCATCAGTAACTTAATAAACCAGTTTCATTCATCAGTAACTTAATAAACCAGTTTCATTCATCAGTAACTTAATAAACCAGTTTCATTCATCAGTAACTTAATAAACCAGTTTCATTCATCAGTAACTTAATAAACCAGTTTCATTCATCAGTAACTTAATAAACCAGTTTCATCAGTAACTTAATAAACCAGTTTCATTCATCAGTAACTTAATAAACCAGTTTCATCAGTAACTTAATAAACCAGTTTCATTCATCAGTAACTTAATAAACCAGTTTCATTAGTAACTTAATAAACCAGTTTCATTCATCAGTAACTTAATAAACCAGTTTCATTCATCAGTAACTTAATAAACCAGTTTCATTCATCAGTAACTTAATAAACCAGTTTCATTCATCAGTAACTTAATAAACCAGTTTCATTCATCAGTAACTTAATAAACCAGTTTCATTCATCAGTAACTTAATAAACCAGTATCATTCA